>NC_081547.1:19753283-19822958 GCF_901000735.1 Corylus avellana
TACTCCTTAGGCTATAGATTTTCCTAAGCAAAGAGTTAGGCATGGCGTATACTCTAACTATTTTCTTTTCTAAGAGATTTAGCATGATGTCTACTAAGTTGTTCCTTAGGAAAGCATATATTCTATGGAAATCGACAAACACATGAGGCCTAGGGCATGGCATATGTTGTACAAAAATCTACCTAAATTAATAGGTAGATAATTGTACGTTTTAACTCGCAAGTGCACAAGATCAAAACAATAGTATAGTAGGCAAATACGAGATCATTCCCACGAGGATTGGTAAATTATGTTTAGAAGTAGATTCCTATTTAATTAAAAGATAAAATTCAATTGTCACGATTGAATTCAATAAAATAAAAAGATAAACAAAAACTAAAAAGGATTAGGGTTTTGTTATCCACCACTAATTATATTTAGCTAATATAACAATATGTCAATGTTTTGATCATGTTATGAATATCTAATGTTTGCCAACCTAAGGGCATGGGTGTATACTCCTTAAGCATAGATTTTCCTAAGCAACGAGTTAGGCATGGGTGTATACTCTAACTCTTTCCTTTCCTAAAGGATTTAGCATGGTATATACTAAGTTGTTCTTTAGAAAAGCATATGTTTTATGAAAATCGACAAACACATGAGGCCTAGGGCATGGGTATATACTCCCGGTTTCCCATGTTGATTAACCCAAGAATAGCGGTGTGGATTCTTTTGTTACTTAAGTTACACCCAGGACTTGGTCATCCAAATTGATCTAACTAACTAGTCCATACCACATGCACATGTTGATCAGGCACACACATATGAAGAATTCATGCAAGCAGGTATTAATCATTTCCAGAGCTTGTGCCTCTTTTCTCCACACCTATGCCTAGAAACTAAGAGGTTTATTTATAGGCTTTAAAAGTCCTTGTTACACAAGTAAACATAGAAAATTCGAAGTTTTAAGTCCAAGTCCAATTAGGATAAAGAAAACCTAAGTCCAAATCGGAATAGGATTCGCCCAAAATTGCGTTCTTGACTTGCGGCGTGATTTTGGCCTTGAGCCGCTCTGAATTGGGAAAATTCTATTTCATAATGATTTTTAGCCCTTGAGTTATCCTTCCAATGCCGCATGAATCACCTCAATCGGATATATGATCTGAAAGTTATGGTCAAAATACCCAGACATGTTCAGAATCCAATTTTTCATCCAATCCGATTTGACTTCAATGTGAGAAATTCCGAATTGATCCTTTCCTCTATTTGATTAAACTTAACCATGATTGGCTAAGCTCAACCATATCTTCTAGGTCTTCCCAATTTTCCCTTTAAGCTTGTAATTCTTCCAGAAACGCTTTCTTTTCTTCCAAAAGCCTAAAAAACAAAGAAAATACAAAAAGGAAGTAAAATGGCCTAATTAACCAAAACCAAAGGATTAAAACATGCAAGTTAAGGGCTGAAAATATGAATATTTTAGCACTTATCAGCATATACTCCCGGTTCCCCATGTTGATTAACCCAAGAATCTCAGTGTGGATTCTTTTGTTACTTCTATTAAACCCAAGACTCGGCCATCCAAATTGATTTAACTAACTAGTCCATGCAACATGCATATGTTGATCAGGCACACACATATGAGAAATTCATACACGTAGGTGTTAATCAAGTTAAATAGCACAACAAGATCATTACAAGGGCGCCAATATTGAAATATTAACTAAACATAACTAGGGCTTCAATCAAGCCCTTCTAATTAAATTAGCTACACATAAAATTGATGTTGAACATCTTCATAATGAAAAGAAAAGAAAGGAAAAGAATAAACCCGAGACTTGAACTTGAAGAGCTCCTATTCTACTCCTTACAAAGTATATCTATTCTAGAGGCTTAAGGGTCTATTTATAGGCTTTAAAAGTCCTTGACAAAGTAGTAAACCTAGGGATTTCATAGGGTTTCAAAACCTATTACAATTGGGAGTTGAAAAACCCTAATATGGAAAGAAAGACATTCTGGCCGCCACTTGATGTGTCTCATGCGCACGGGTGAGATTGATCGCAACCCGTGTGCGCTCGATCGCAGGTTCGCGATCGATCCTTCTTCTGTCATGCGCTCGATCGCTCCTGGCCTGATTTGTGTTTGATCTTCTCGGGTACTACGCTCGATCGCAGGTACCGTATGATCGATCGCAGTGTTAGGGAGCTCCCATTTTTTCCATCTTCTCTCTTTGAGCCCAAATCATCTAGATTTACTTCATTTTCTTCCAAAAGCCTACAAAAGTATGAAAAACACAAAAAAGAATTAAAATGACCTAATTAACCAAAACCAAAGGATTAAAACATGCAAGTTAAGCACTTATCAATTCTAATATTACCAATGTAGTAATTTTGCAATGTGCACCATTACCCATAATAACTATACCATAATTAATTGACATGTAAGTGTCAAACCAATCTCTGTTGGACGTCCCTGTGAAACGAACATGTTGAGTCCAGAATCCAAGAATCCACAGGATGCTCTGAATTAGATGCAACAGAAAGCATATCACCATCAGCATCGTCTGAATTGTCTTCCAGTACGTTCGCAGATTTTGAGGAGCCTTGTTTCTCATCGTCCTTATTTTTCTTCCAATCCGGACAGTCTTGCTTTATGTGCCCTTTCTTTCCGCACTTATAACAGATGATGTCATTCCTCCTCCTGACTTTGACAGAGAATTCTTGCCTTTCGAATCACCCTCGTTACTACTTCTTCCACGCTCATAGTTACCCTTTACAACTAGCCCTTCCCCTTGAGAGTTATCATCAATGTTTTTCTTCCTTTGATGAAACGCCAATAGGGCTCCTAGCCTGTAACGTCCTCTAACTCCAAGGACTCTTTTCCCCATGTTAGGGTTGTAACCAGATTCTCATACGTAAGAGAAGTTGAGAGTGAATTCAATAGCATCAACGCCTTGTCTTCGTCTTCGAACTTCACATCAACCCTCTTCAGATCTCCGATTATCTAATTGAACACGTTGATGTGTTGGCTCAGATCCGAGCCCTCCGCCATCTTCAAGCCGTACAACTACTGCTTTAGATAGAGCTTGTTCGTTAATGACGTTGACATATATCGGCTTTCCAGTTTCAACCAAACTGCCGCCAGAGAATCTTCGTCCATGACATGATACATCACCTCATCTCCTAGACAAAGCTGAATAGCCTCAAGTTCCTTCCAATCTATGTCCGCCATCCCTTCTAGTTTCGTCCCCTATAACGCCTTCACCATCCCTTGTTGCACCAACAAATCCTTGATACGTCTCTGCCATAATCCGAAATTACCGAATCCATCGAACTTCATCACGTCGAACTTCGCAGAAGATGTAGCAACCCCAGCCATCGTAGATTAGGCTCTGATACCAATTTTTGTTACCGTGCACAATAATTGATCAACAATATGTAATTGAAAAGAGAGAGTCGACACAAAGATTTACGTGGCTCGGCAATTTGCCAACGTCTACAGAGAGGCGGCTGTATTTTCACTCTTAATGATTCAGGGTTACATCATACATATATAGAGAAAAAACCCTAAACCCTACTTGTACAGACTTATTAAAGAAATTCCCAAAATACGTGACGTTCACTCCGCTCCCGTCTACTTGGCCTTCCACTAGTATTAAAATGAGCCACCAATTCCAACAGACTTATACTACTTAACGTGGCAAAGGTAAATGAGGGAGATTATTCCTAATTTAGAAGGGGTTGTAACATTCCTTACCTCTTAAATTAGACTTTGTACAGTCCTAAAACGCTTGCTCTAGATTTCGTTGGCCGATATATGGTAACCAATAAACATTGAAAAAGTATTACAATGGCGAACGAAATTACCAAGTCGTTGACTTATCTCATATTCCCTTCATGGTTAATTCATTTAATGTTTCTTATGACATTGCGAATCATAAGTAGGATTTTTTCAATTTTAATTTTTTTTAAAAAAAAATTCTTTCTGCATAAGCAATTGTAACATGTATTATGAAAAACAAATTTATAAGTGATACATGCATTTAGAAAAGAATTAAATCTTCTTATATAATATAATATGTCAATCGAAGTACTTTCTTCTATTTGTAAAATTTATTTTAACATTTTTTTTATTAACTTATTAGATATAGAATTACTTAATTATCAATTGATTCAAGGACTTGAAATAATAAGACGTAAAGAAAAAATGAAGAGAAAAGCAGAACAAGATAAATATTGATTTGTAATGGAATATATGATGCAAAAAAAAAAAAGAAAAAAAAGTTAGAAGTTGAAGACTCACTTTCGGGTATAATTCTACCTATTACGCACAATGCAAACCATGTGAATTTATGCACTTTGAAGACTTTCTAAATGCTCTAAGCATTTAATTCAAATGGACGTTGAAGAAAAAATTGTGTACATTGGAGATTAAGACTTTCCGTCTTCTTCTAAGCATTTAGTTGATCAATATGCATGTTATACATCATTCTCTCAATTATCTTTCGATTATTTCTTTTTGCAAATTCAATGGATTTATCACTAGATTTATAAACTCATGTGAGTATCATAGAAGTTTAATAGTGAATTCACTTATTTACTATACAGAGATGTGTGAAAGATGTGATCAAGAAAATGGTATGTACAATATTGGACTTTCATGAATGTAAGATTTAACAATGAGACTTTTAAAAAAAAAGTAAACAAGTGAGACTTTCCAAGAATTTATTGGCGTTGAAATTTTTTTACCATAATTTGGGGCCTTAGAGATTATTTATTAAAATTTTACCCTTATATTTTCATTATTGTACAATTATTAATTTGAGGCCTAATTAGTGAGTATTTATTTACTTGTTACTATTTTAAAGCCTTAATTTTTTTTCAACAGTCATTTGTATTTATTTTATGCATATATATATATAAAGAGAATAAAAAAATTATACTATCCTTATATTTTCATTATTTTAATTCCACATCTCTAAAGTTGAATTCCTCATTCCCCTACTATTGACAATATTGGGCAGCAAATCATTATGCTTTGATTTTGGCAAATATGATATCAATACAACTTCAAAACCATATCAATAATTACAAGACATTTAATTTAAATGTAAATTTTTGTATTAATCTCATGCATTAATTATTCAATTAGAAAGTAATTACAAGGGGTTCCCAGCGGTAGGAATCCCCATATAAGTGAAGTGTTTTGGTATTTTGTGCAAAGTCTATGTATACATAGTATATATATACGTATATAAATACATAGTCTATATAATATTTTGTTGCAAGTGATTGAAAGACACATATTACTGTGGAAATATTATAGTTATATATATGAATACTTACTAAAATTAGGAATATAAAATTCATCCAAACAAAATGTCCTTTTACTATACTTTTCACATATTTTCATTCATCCTACAAAACAATATTAAATTGTCAATTTTTCATGGTCTATTTTGGTTCCATTACTAAAATAAACATCATATTTTAATTAGCATGTCATCCATGAAATCACGATGTACGGCATAAGAAAAAAAAAATGAAGGAAAAAAAGAAGAATCTGATTATGTCATTCATGTTGTCCCTCCCTCAGCAACAAAAGTCCAAACATTTCGATAAATGTTCCATTACATCATTGTGATTGATTCAATGGGCGTTCAATAATATTTCATTAAAATAAAATCAAGACTCGTGAATAATGTTGTACGATCTAGATTATATATATATATATTAAGTCATGCATGATCAGCATACTTCTTGACTACTAGGACCACTATATACGACTACCACTTTAATATTTTCTCCATATTTATTACATCATGTCTTAGAAATTAACCATTAGAGATGAGGAAAACTTCCTTCTCCTCCTCTTTCATTCTCTTGCCATCTCTTCTTTCTTCCTTTGCATAGATCTGCCATCTAGACTCTTTACAGGCCTGTCACATTTTACGCACCGTCATCCCACCGAATCAAATGGGGTCTATAAATCTATTTTCTTCAAAGTCAAATTGGCTTTCTCTATCGCTTCTGTTCATCCATGTTACCGTTCATTGTGCTCACCAACCATCCCTTCTTCCAGCCGCCAGCCTTCATACATCATTTTGTCAGCGACGTCGTCACTAGGAGTTTGGTGTTTTTTACTTTTTTCTTTTTTTTTTTTTTTTTTTTTGTTTTATTTTGTATTTTTGTTTTTGCTTCTGAACAAGACAATTCTGCAGTTGCTTTGGTTGTATCAGGTCTTGGATTTGTTGTTTTCTTAGGTTTTGCTTAAAAATAACGAAATAGTTTCCGATATGTCTTTTGTTTTCTTCTAATTCTTTTATGGGAGCAAACTATTGATTGATGACCGAGAAGTTATCAAGTTTATGGAAGAATTGTCATTGATGAAAGAGACAGCGACCAGAGACATGATTCATCAGTTAATGCCCTAGATCTATATACTGATTATGATAATGACATTTTTAAGGTGTTGTTTTGTAATAGCCCTAGCGGACCACGGCTATTGGGTATGTCATAGATAGTACTGGAGCTGTAAAGTTTTCAACTTGTATCTTTGGCATTATATGGTGAGAGCATTTTGCTCCAGATCCATTTTATATTAATGAAGATGACTCATTTGTTAAAAAAGAAAAAGAAAAAAAGGACTGCCTTTTAACATGTTATTTCTCTTTTCTACAACTTCATTATCTCTTAACCCCGTGCAATGCGTGCATGCCACTTAGGACAAGAGATTCATCAAAGATACGCCAATAACTAAAACAATTAGCACCAAAAATAGCGTAAGTTTAATTTTAAAATGTTTATTGTATATGATACACAAGCAAATGAGCAACATATATTTCCTTGTACGTAAGTATCTTTTTTTAATATGCAATAGATTACGATCTAGAATAATCGCATACAAGAATATCAGAATTTACATGCTTCTCGTGAGGTACAAACAAATTTACTAACCATAAATGGAGTAAAAAAATAGCAAACAAAAAATTACTCCAAACCTAGAATTTTAATATACTCAAATCTCTCTGTCACACAAATAATTGATATCCAGGAAGAAATGAAAGAAGAATATCTCATAGCAGGGAAAACAACACTAGAACAATACTCCTTGTCTCTCTCTCTCTTTTGTCGCACGGCTAAAGGAATGAGAAATCTTGGTGCGGCTGGCTATCTTTTGCTCTCTCTTAATTACTCTCAAAGTGAAAGACTAAATCCTTTTTATATTATAGAAAGGCAGTCAATTTCTGCTACTTGGAGAAGAAATGATTCGGCTAAGAGTATGTAAACCAAAACATATGAGAATTAAAACTATTGTTGCCATGTACATGTGACTTCACCTGATAAAAATCATGTCACCCCTCAATTTTTTACTTTAACTTTAATTCCATTAAATTACCAACGTAAATTTCTTCATGACGTCTCTTTCAAAACCCAAGAATAATCACAATCTACAAGTACCATTGAAGTTCAAGTAAGCATATGACATAGTTTAGTACTGATTATATCACGCTTCTCTACCAATCAAGTTCACCACAAAGCTTTCCCAACCAATTCTATCTTCTTACAAACCCATTTGCACCCAACCTATATCCCTCTTCGTCTTAAACAATTTTACCAACTTCTGAGTTTTATTTTTGCTGTAATGACTCAACCTCTTTCGGCTTAGATTCTATCCAAATATTGTTATTTCTCCCATTGATAGCATTCTGAACACACTATGGACCTCGATTACCAGCTAATAAAGCAAAAGAAATCATACATTTTTGGTGTTTTTTGATCACGTTTTTCTTTCTATTTCACTAAAGAATAACGCTCTTCTTAGTGAACTTAATAAAGAGTCTAAATATTTTTGCAAACTTAATTTACTTAATAAATAAATATTAAACTCGAGATGATTTATACGAGTTTGTTTATGAACAAGTCAATTAATTTAAAGTTCTATTCCTTAACAAAAAGAAAAGTTAAAAACTGAATGAAACTACATATATATAAAACAAGTTGTGGACATGACATGGCAGGACCAATAGTACTTATATGAACAAATTAAGTTAATTATTGTTTATATATATATATATATATATATATATATTATTGTATGGTGTTTTGCATAGAGTCTATTCAACTTTTTTGAAGAAAGATCAAGTTTTGGATAAAGAAACATGAAAGCAACATCTGGTCCATTCATCCATGGAGCATAGACAGGTCACCTAACCTTTTAAATCTTCTATTTTATCTCTTCTTTATCTTGTTTATATTTAAGGATATTTCACTTATTTCCAAATTTTAAGCAATTTTCAACCTCTTTCTAAACTTTAAAAAATTTCAATGTAAAGTTCTAATCTTTAATCAGCCCCTTTCAAGTAATTACCTTATCCTTTAAATGTTTTGTTAACTGAAATTGCTTAAAATGTCTATTATAACTCCGAAAATTATAAAAATGCAGCTATGCCTTTAAATTTTTTTTTAAAAAAAATCTAATATAAAAAAAAAAAAAAAAATGTAGAAGAATCCAAGAAAAAAAAAATACAAAGGATTGAAAAAGATCCGTGGGTACACGCAGTGGGTTATTTTTTTCACTTTTTCTCTTTATAAAAAGGGTAATTTAGTCATTTTCCTTCCGTCGTTAGGAATTTTACCATAAAATTTTAAGGAAAAGGGTAATTGAACAGGGGTAAAAGATTAGAACCCATTTTGTAAATTTCTAAAGTTTAAAAGAGGCATTAAAAATTAGTAATGCTATAAGTCTTCCTAAAGTCATCTCAAATGTGATGTGACTTTTAAAATCACCGTTGAATTTGAGATGTGATTTATTAACTTTTGATTTATTGGTGATTTTAAAAGACACATCACATTTGAGATGACTCTTGGAGGACTCTAAAAATACTTATAGCATTACTCATTAAAAATTGTTTGGTAGTGCAAAGAGTAAATGAAGTTTTCCCTTATTTAGCTACTATTTTTATTTATTTTTATAAATTTAGGATATTTTAAACGACGATGCCTGCGTTATTTAATTTTTATTCGCTACAATGAGAATTTGATAATTGGAACATTTTCACATGATTTATTGTTGTTGTTTGATATATCAAGTATCAGCCCGACTGGGCCCAATATGACAATGAGAATCCAGCCCTTGGGTTACGAGGAGTCCATGGTAGTTTACATGTTGTACCCATGACTGATGACTTGCAACCATTTCAAATATTTAACGTGAATTAATTAGATGGATTTTAAGTTTCACCTAAATTGATTTCTGGTCTGGAAAATATTTTTTGTATTTATCAATGTTTGGTGTGACGGAAAATAATAGTAAATGAAAAACATTTTTCGGTTTGACCAAAGAAGCTTCTTTAATTTCCATAAAATGATTTCAATATATTTTTAAAAATTATAAACTATTTTTCAAGTTTGAGCTTCGCATTCTCAAATCAACGGACCTAATTGGGACGTTCCCGAAACCCATCAGGACTTCATCGAGCCATCGTTAGGAAACAGTCAGGACCCAATCGAGACTTGCTAGAAATTAGCCGGGCCACTGCCTAAACTTCACCGAGACCCAGCACAAACACAATCAAGAAACAATTGCGACCCAATCGGGACTCGTTGCAACTCGGTCAGGACTCCCTGACACCTGTTCAACACCACTCCAAGACATTATCATAGGCTCTGTTTGTTTCGGCGTAAAATAATTTCTGGTAAATATTTTTCATATTTTCGAGTGTTTAGTGCGATAGAAATTAATAGTAAAGGGAAAATATTTTTTGTTTAATTGAAAAAACCTCTTCAATTTCCATAAAATGGTTTCCTCTTTTGAAAACCCTAAACCATTTTTAGAGTTTGCGTATTTCATTCTCAAATTGATAGACCGAGCTAGGACGTCATCAGGACCCCATTAGGACTTTACCAGGCCATCGTCGGGATCCGAATTGGACCCCACTAAGATCCGATCAGGACACTACGTTAAAATTCCAGCAACATTAATTATTGTTTTATATATTGTTTATTCCAACAAAATTAGTTTCTTATTTCAAATACAAACAAATATCATCTAAATCTATTGCTTTAGGGAATACAAAATAAACATTTATCATAAAATATTTATATCCTTAACATGCCTTCGCAAGATGAACGGTCATTAGTGATTGTTGATCTTGAATATTGAGTGTTTGAAGTTTATGGTGCCTGATTTGAAACAGTTGCTCTTAAACTTGAACTTCGGCTACTATGACCGAGACTTAAACACGGCAACTTTTTGGCCGGCATTGGTTACTCTGACCGAAATTTTGACATCGGCAATTTTTTGCCGAAGTTTAGACACTGGCTAATATGGCTACAATAAGCCAATATGGGCCAAGTCTCTTTGGGCCTTTTTATTCCAACCGATTTTTTTTTTTTTTTTTTTCCTTTTCAAACACCAGGAAGACTTCTTTCTACCTAGAGAAGTCTTCTACTTTGACCATCGGCAATGCCCTTCCAACATTAAAAAACCTTTTTTTTTTTTTTTTTTTACGTTGAAGTCTTCTTTAAACGCCCTTTCTACCTAGGGAAGACATTTTTTTTTTTTTTTTTCAAATGCTGTCATATGTTCTATATAGTTTGCAGGTCTATTGGAGCTTAAATTTAATAGGTTCCTCTGGAATGGAAAGTAAGATGGTTTTGCCAAGGCAAAGGTCTCTTGGAAGGATGTGTGCTATCCTATGAGGGAAGGAGGCTTGGGGTTAAAGAGTTTAGAAGTTTGGAATCAGACCTCTATGCTTAGACACGTTTGGAGCCTTTGTGCTAGGTCTGGTTCTATTTGGGTAGCTTGGGTGAGGGAAAACCTTCTGTAAAGAAAGTGCTTTTGGAGTGTTAGTATCCCACAATCCTGCTCTTGGAGTTGGAGAAAAATCTTAAAGCTGAGAGATGTTGCTAAGAAATTTTTAAGGTTTGAGGTAGGAAATGGGGAGAATATTCATATGTGGTTGGACTCTTGGCACCCTTCTAGTATTCTTTTGGAGACTTTTGGTTAGAGGGTGGTCTATGTTAGTTCATAGTTTTGAATTGGCTGGATTCGTGTGAACAAAATACTTGTGCTTAATTTGCTTCTTTGAATGTGTAGCGTGCAAGATAGCAAAAATAAGTTAAATAGATGAATCACACAGTGCTTTGTCTGAAGGCTCGCCTACACTACGTCCGGACGAGAAGAATGAAACTTTTCCAGAGAACTTCGTCTGCAAGTCGTTCGGACGAGATAGCTATGCAAGAAAACCCATGAGCTTCGTCTGCAGTCTCGTCTGCTTTACCATCTGGACGCAATAGATATGAAAGAAAACCGAGAGCTTCGTCTGTATTACCGTCCGGACGCACCGCTCCAAAGAACTAGAGTTAGCGATTTTAACCTAGCTCCGTCCGAATGGTCATTCGTGTCGTCCGGATGTCTAACGTGTTGCATGTAAATTCTATGTAGAAACTAGTTCTCATCTGGATGAGCTTACTAATCGTCCGGACGCCTTATAGCAAATAAGTTTGTTAGCAACATAATTTGTATTGTAGTTGGACTAGGAGTCCATGGTCTATATATATGAAACTATACATAGAGGTATAGTTACGATTTCTGATTAGGGTTTAATATATTTTGGGCTAAGAATGTAGCTGAAGAAATTGAAGTCAACCGGAGTTCCGGTGAACGGAGATCACGTAGAACGAACAATCTAGATGTTCTGGAAGAACTACTGCGGTAGCGGATAAATGGATCACTTGTCTAGTATACTTGAATGCCAAGTGCATAGGTTATGTGAGTCTTCGACATTAAGATATTTCTTGTTATTCTACTAATTTAGTTGATTTCCTGGGTTTGGCTGCCCCGGAGAGGTTTTACATTTAGAGAGTTCCCTGAATGGTTTTCTTTTTGTAAACAAATCTCTGTGTTTATGATTGATTGTTTATTTCTGCACATGATTGTTTGAACACTCAGTGATCACAAATCGGGTGTGATTTGGAGTCCTATTAGTTTTTCAATTGGTATCAAAGCGGGTTCACTTGTTTGGATTTATTTCCTAAGTGTGATCCTAGACTCCGCTTAAAATGTCTCATATTGTTGCACCAAATTCTCTTCCTATCTTTGACGGATCAAATTATTCTTTTTGAAAAATTCGTATGAGAGCATATCTCAAATCCGTAGATGTTTGGCATATTGTTGAAACTGGATGGACTCCTCCAGTTAAAGCAATTGCTGAATGGACAACGAATGAAAAGAGTGACTCTTCTGCAAATGACAAAGCTTTAAATTCCATCTTCACATCTATCTCCATCGAAGAATTCTCAAGAATTTCTCGATGTGTGATAGCTAAAGAAGCATGGGAAATAGTAGAAAATTACTCATGAAGGAACTCAAGTTGTTAAAGCTTCAAAACTTCAAATGTTGGTTTCAAAATTTGAAGAGATTAGGATGCAAGAGGATGATACATTTGATGAATTTTATTCTAAGCTTAGCATCAATAGAAACAATACTGTAAATTTAGGAAAGAAAATGTCTGATGCTAAAATAATCAAGAAAATTTTGAGATCTCTACCTGCTAAGTTTATTCCTCAAATTGCTGCCATATAATAGAGCAAAGATCTAGAAAAAATGAGAGTAGAGGAACTTGTAGGTTCAATGCAAACATTTGAGCTCTTGTTACCCTAGTCAAAAACCTCAAAAAATGTTGCTCTTAAGATCAAAACTGCTAAGGAAAAATCTGGAGATTCATCAGGTGAGGATTCAGGAGATGATGAAAAAATTGCGATGATTGTTAGGAAGTTTCAAAAAAAAATTCAAACCTAGATCTGAGAATTTTTAAAGTAGGGATCATAAAAATCTTGTAAATTCTAGACATGATGCTAGAGAAAACCCCCAAGACAGGAATGCCTTTGATCAGAAAGATAAAGTTCCTCGTGGTCGTAAGTGTCATGAATGTGGAGGTATTGGTCATATCCGTGCTGATTGTGGAAGTTTGAAAAAGTTAAAAGGTAAGGCATTTAATGTGACTTAAAGTGATGAGTCAGATAATGATGATTATGAAGAAGATGAAGAAGAAAATGTTAATTACTTAGCCTTTACTGCTTCTTATGCTAATCAGTCATATACCTCAGGTGTGCAAGATGTTTCTGAAAATGAATCTAATAATGAGTATGATTTACAAACTGCTTATAATCAAATGTTTCAAGAGTTTAATAATCAGAGTCAGCCAAATAAAAAGAATTTGAAGAGACTAAAAGAAGTAGAGATAGAGAATGAAAACTTAATTGAAAAAATTAGGTTCCTAGAGAAAGAGTTGAACGAGTCAAAAAGTCACCATAACAAATTTTCAAGTGTTAAACTTGATAAGATGTTACATGATCAAAAATCTTCAAATGATAGGTCTGGATTAGGTTTTGAGAAGCTTGTGTCTTCAAAATCAAATGTTGCTTATACTTCAAAAATTATGTTTGTTAAAACTAAGATGAAAGAAGTAGAAGCTGAATCTATGTGTTTACCTAAAGATGTGCCTCTAGATAGGAATAGAAAAGTTAAGTCAAAGTTCAAAATTCCACAAAAGAAAGTGTCAGAATCTAAGTTCATTCCCACCTGTCATTACTGTGGGATCATGGGACAAACTCATCCAAACTGCTTTCATATTAGAGCAAGACAACCATGATCTACACAAAATGCTCCCAGGAAAGATGAACCTGGGATTGGAAAACAATTGCTGGTGTTAACTGCTCAAGTAAAACTTATCAGTGAAAAATTAGCTACTTTATCAAACTGTTCTGAATTGCAACATTTTCCTCTCTTAACTGATAAAGTTAAGAACGATCAAGTTTGGGTTAAAAAGAAAGATAATTTATGTCTGGTTGTTCATGTTGCATTAAGTGTGCTTAATTCATGTCTATGATATTTGGATAGTTCATGTTCTAGACATATGACAGGTGACAAGACACTGTTCAAGGAGCTCAAAGAAGGCAGAAGTGGAAACATCACCTATGGGGATGGCAGTAAATCTAATGTAATAGGTCAAGGGATTGTGGAAATTCCTGGTGTACCTACTCCCTAAGACATACTATATGTGGAAGGGCTCAAAGCAAATCTTCTGAGTATCAGTCAATTCTGCGACAATGATCTTGTGGTACAGTTCTCAAAGAAAAAATGTAGCATATTCGATGCTCAAGGAAAATGGTTAATGGGAGGAGACCGGACATCTGATAACTGCTATGGCATCTCTCCGACCACGCAGCCTAAATGTCACATAGTATCTCTAGACATTGGAGAACTGTGGCATTAGCGGTTGGGGCATTTGAATTATCATGATCTAGTCAAGATAGCTGAGAAAGAAGCTATTAATGATTTACCCAAAATCAACTATCTGGAGAAAGGAAAGTGCGGACCATATCAGCTTGGTAAGCAAACAAGAAATCCACATAAGAAGACCTCGGGTACTTGTACATCCAGAAATTTGGAGCTTCTTCACATGGATCTTATGGGTCCTACACGGACAGCGAGCTTGGGAGGTAAGATATACATTCTAGTGGTTGTGGATGACTACTCACGGTACACCTGGATCAGTTTACTTAAAGAGAAATCATAAGCATTTGATCAAGCCACTATGTTGTTTAAAAGGATACAAGTTGAACATGACTGTTCTATATAGAGAATTCGAAGCGATCATGGCAGAGACTTTGAAAATTCTAGCTTTGAAGAATTCTGCAGCAAATTTGGAATCAAACAGGAGTTTTCCTCTCCTATTACTCCTCAACAGAATGGAATCGTTGAGCGGAAAATTGAGTGATTCAAGAAATGGCTCGAGTCATGATACATTCTAAACAATTAACTCAACATATTTGGGGAGAAGTAGTTCACACAACATGTCATATTATAAATCGTGTGTTTCTCCGACCCACAACAGACAAAAATCCATATGAAATTTGGAGAGGAAAGAAGCCAACAGTGAAGTACTTCCGAGTGTTTGGAAGCAAGTGCTATATTCTTCGTGATAGTGAAAATCTGGGGAAGTTTAAAGCAAAGAGTGATGTGGGGATTTTTCTTGGACATTCAACCACTAGTCAAGCTAGTCGAGTATACAATACAAGGACAAAAGTAGTTATGGAATCGATTAATGTCGTAATTGATGATGAATCTATCACTAATCAAAATGAGGGGGAGCAAGCTAAAATTAATAATCAACAAAATGGCATCTCTGAAGCCATTCTTGATATTAATGACACCACTGGATCATACACCTCTGAAAACATTAGGCACTCACCTCAAGTTGAAGAAGTCAGAGACATAACTCAGTCACCAAATCTGGATATCATAGCCAAAGAACCCTCCTCTCGGGTTAAGCTAAATCATCCTCCAGAAAATTTGTTGGGCGCTGTCGATGAAGGTAAATGACTAAGAAACAGGGTAGTTAATCAAGTGTCATATTCCTGCTACTTATCTCAACTGGAACCAAAGAAAGTTACTAAAGCACTAGAGGATGAAAGCTGGGTAACTGCCATGCATGACGAGCTAAACCAATTCACCCAAAATGATGTATGGATTCTGGTGCCAAGGCCAAACGATCACAATGACATAGGCACAAAATGGATTTTCAAGAACAAATCTGATGAGCATGGTACTGTGGTGCCCAACAAGGCTTGATTAGTAGCTCAGGGATATACTCAAGTTGAAGGAGTTGATTTTGATGAAACCTTTGCTCTTGTAGCAAGGCTGGAATCCATTAGAATTCTGTTGAGTATATCATGCCATCTCAAGATTAAACTGTATCAGATGGAGTTAAAAGTGCATTGTTGAATGGAATTCTCCAAGAAGAAGTATATGTAGAGCAACCTAAAGGTTTTCAAGATCATCAATTTCCTAATCATGTCTATAAACTCAAGAAGCTCTTTGTGGCCTCAAGCAAGCCCGGGGAACATGGTATGAACGGCTCACTACATATCTTCTCAATCAAGGTTTCATCCGAGGACAGGTATATCGGACTCTATTCATCTGTAGAAAAGGTGAGCAAAAGCTAATTGCGCTGATCTATGTAGATGACATCATTTTTGATGCCACGATCGACGCTCAGGCACACACATGCTCTGAGGAAATGAAGAAAGAGTTCGAAATGAGTTTGATTGGGGAGTTGACTTACTTTCTAGGGTTTCAGATCAAGCAATCTAGCAAAAGTATATATGTCTCACAAACCAAGTATGGTAAAGATCTGGTCAAAAGATTTAGCATGGACGGCAAAAGTCATGCTCGCACTCCTATGAGTACAAGTGTCAAGATAAGTACCGATATGGCTGGAAACTCCATTGATCAAACAATGTATCGAAGCATGATCGCACAGCTAGCAAACCAGATATATCTTTCAGTGTGGGGGTGTGTGCAAGATTTTCAAGCAAATCCAAAGGAATCTCAAATGACAGCAGTCAAACGTATACTTAGGTATGTAAATGCAACTGCTAACTTTGGTGTGTGTTTTCCTAGAGATACAAATATAGAACTTGCAGGATACTTCGACGCTGACTGGGCTAGAAATGCGGATGATCACAAAAGCACCTCTGGAGGATGCTTTTATGTAGGCACGTATATGGTGGCATGGATGAGTAAGAAACAAAACTCCATATCTTTATCCACTGCCGAGGCAGAATACATAGCTGCCGGGAGCTGCTGCACATAGTTGATCTGGATGAAACAACTCCTAGATGATTATGGATTTACTCAAGGAATGATGAGTGTCTATTGTGACAACACAAGCGCCATCAACATATCAAAGAATCAAGTTCAACATTCTCAGACCAAGCAAATAGATATTCGTCATCACTTTATCCGTGACTTGGTAGAAAATCGGGTGGTATCTCTTGCTTATGTGTCTACTGAAAACCAATTGGCTGATCTATTTACCAAACCTCTAGATGCATCTAGGTTTGAGTATCTCAAGAATGCAATTGGTGTGTGTATTATGGCATAATCTATAACTTTGCACGGCTAGGATAGTTTTATGTTGAAAATTTTTTGTCCTAGTGCCAAAGTTACTTATGTTATTTGTTTGTTTTTGTTTTTAACTTGTTGATTTGTGTGTCAATTTTTTTTATCTATATAAAAAAATAAATAAAAACTTTGAGTTTTTTTTTCTACCTTACCTCATTTTTGTCCTTTTTGAATGCTTTGTATTGGTTCTTGGAGCTCATGATCATAACCTTTCAAAATCTCATGTGAAGTCATGTCATTTGCGAACGGTTCTATTTTTGCATAAGGCATTATTTGAGCTTCTATTTATTGCATGACCATGATGAGTGTTGTATAGCTTTTCATGTGGGATTTTTTTTCTTCTTTATGTTGATCATGCACGATTTAGAGTCTGTCTAAATTTTGAGTAATGTGAAAAGGGGTTAAAGGTCACAATGTAGGTGATGTATGGTTCATAGGCTTGGTTAAAATTGATCAATTCACTAGTTGAACCTATATCCTAAAAACTCCTGCATTTTTTTTTTGCACAAAATTATATAGCATGGCTCTAAAAGAGCATATCTGAACTTCAAGGTTCTATGTCATTACTGTTGTAAGAATCCCTATAAAAATAGTCAGTGACCAAATCATTACGGAAAAATATGGTTGCTAAAGGATTTATGGTAAAATAATGAGTGTTTTATAAAAGGATGTATTGGATGAGGGATTCTAGGCCAACATCATAAGCTTTACCTTTAACTGAGATTTTTTTTTTTAAACTTTTTCATATGTCTTGAAATTTGACTGGACTCTCACACACTTCACTTGTCAGCATGAGTATTTTGGTCCCATTGGCTAGCTAATGTTCATAAAGTCTTGGATCATTTATGTGTTAGCTCAGATGGTTTCTACATGCACGAGTGGTTCCATTTTTGAATGAAATCATGCACATTACATGTTCTTTTGTCACAAATGATCTGTGCACTGGGTATTAGATTTGTGCATTCTGGGGGAGAAAGAGTGTGGTTTGGTAAGTGATGGAACTGCCAATTCATGAGCCTCGTCCGGACGCTAAATGAACTCGTCCGGACGAGATCGTGACAGACACAATTTTTAAGCCGCGAACAGGTCTTTTTTTCTCATTTTGAAAATTTGGCTTGTTCACTTCTCCTTTTTTTTTTTTCACTCCTCTTCCTCGTTGCACTCATGTGGATATCTACATCCCACAACTCCTACATTGGTTGTGATCTTCTCTTTTGCATTCTTCTGCACAGGTAATTTATTTCATTATATCGTGTTCTTTTCTTTTTATCCCAATTTACGAAATTAGGGTTTGAATTGTGTGCTTATGTTGATTGATTTCTGCATATCTCTGGTTTAAGTGGGGTAATGTTATTGGAAGAACTGGAAAATGGTTTGAATTCACATGTATTTAGGATGGTGATGCACTTGGGGAACCAATATTTTTCATCTAAACTTTTGCCTACCCACCAAGTGTTTGACGAAATGTCTGAATGACATTTTTTTTTTTTTTTTGTTTCACAACATGTTTTGCTTGTTTATATCCTAAGATTTGATGTTTTTATGTGTTTTGAAATCTCATGCTCTCATTATTTGGTTGTTATTGTGTTGGTATTATGCTATATGTGTTCATGTGTGTAGGCTATGGCTAGTGGAGCTTCTACTTCAAGAAAATTACCCATCAGCTTAAAGACTAAGGTCCAAAAGAGAAAGACAATGGAGGATACTGCTCCAGTCCCCACTCCAGGGCCTGATATTGGGTTTCGGTTTCGGAACAAGTCTACCAAGAAAGCCTTTCAGGATAGGTTTAATGACCGCACTATTATTTTAGAAAGACCAATAAATCTGTTAGATCTTTAGGAGGATCCGTTCAAAATCATCTCTCAGATTTTTACTCAAAGGCAATGGAACTACTTCATATCACCCCTGTTCGTCCATTTATAAATTTGGTTCGGGAATTTTATGCCAACATGGATATCCAACCAGACACTGATGAAGACGCCGAAGAATATCTATAGATTGTCACATTTATTCGGGGTGTCCACATTGTTGTAACTCGTGAAGTAATAGCTGAAGTTACAGAAGTTCTACTCATTGAGGATTCTGGGTTTCCATTTTCGCAAGATGATTTTCCCTCCAAAGCTGCCATGCCAAAATTATTTATTCCACCAGACTCATACAATTTTTGGCGAGACAATATGAATGTGATTTCCCTTGGAAATCTCTTTCATCATGTGAAATTATTAGCTAGAATTGTCATGAACAATGTGTTTCCAATAGATCATCATTCGGATCTTGGTGTGGCACGAGGTAGTTTCATCTATGCACTTCTCACGGATGCCAAGATTGATTTCGCATCCCATGCTATTAGACTCATGAAGGCTATGTTCATTGAGAGTTCAGTTTCACTGTCGTTTGGAAGTTTGATATCACGCATCATAGCCAAATTTATTCAAATAACTGCCTCTGAACCAACGATCAAGCATCTTGGTCCCTTTTGCAAAGCCACAGTGAGTCGATCCAAAGGTCAGATGCGATTGCGAGGTACTATGGATTTTGATGATGACCATGATGTTCCTGCAGCAATTGCTGGACCCTCGAGAGTTTCTACTACATCTTCAGCTGTGTCTCTAGATGATGTAATGACAAAGCTGAATGCCATGGCATCTCAAATGATAGGATTTTCATCAATCTTCTCTCAACTGCAGAAAGATGTCCACGAATTGAAGAACAAGTTCATGGGATCATCTGAAGCAGACAGCACAGTTGGAGACGATCATGTTAAGGAGCAATTTCTGAGTGATCCACCTGCTCAAGCTTAGTCCCTTTGTTTTTCGTGACAAAAAAGGGGAGTGAAGCGAAGTTTTTTTTTTTGTGTTTTCGAACTTCAACTTATTTTGTAGCTCTTATGGTTTCAATTTTTACAAACATGATAAACTATGTTAAAATATTTAATTAAAGTTTGTTTCATAAATTGAATTAATATTTTGTCAACGAATAGCCAAAGGGGGAGTTTGTTAGTTCATAGTTTTGAATTGGCTGGATTCGTGTGAACAAAATACTTGTGCTTAATTTGCTTGTTTGAATGTGCAATGTGCGAGATAGCAAAAATAAGTTAAATAGATGAATCACACAATGCTTCATCTAAAGGCTCGGCTGCACTACGTACAGACGAGAAGAATGAAACTTTTCCAGAGAGCTTCGTCTAAAGCCTCGTCTACAAGTCGTTCAAATGAGATAGCTATGCATAAAACCCGAGAGCTTTGTCAGAAGTCTCGTCTACACTACCGTCCGAACGAGATAGCTATACATGAAAACCGAAGAGCTTCGTCTACAGTTTCGTCTGCTTTACCATCCGGACGCAATAGATATGAAAGAAAACAGAGAACTTTGTCTGAATTCTCGTCTGCATTATCGTCCGGACACGCCGCTTCAGAGAACTAGAGTTAGTGATTTTAACCTAGCTCTGTCCGAACATTCATTCGTGTTGTCCGGATGTCTAGTGTGTTGCATGTAAATTCTACGTAAAAACTAGTTCTCGTCCGAACAAGCTTACTAATCGTCCGGACGCCTTATAGCAAATAAGTTTGTTAGCAATAGGATTTGTATTGTAGTTGGACTAGGAGTCCATGGTCTATATATATGAAACTATACATATAGGCATAGTTACGATTTCTGATTAGGGTTTAATATATTTTGGGCTAAGAAAGTAGCTGAAGAAATTGAAGTCAACTGGAGTTCCGGTGAAGGGAGATCACGTAGAAGGAACAATCCAGATGTTCTGGAAGAACTACTACGGTAGCGGATAAGTGGGTCGCTTGTTTGGTATACTTGAATGTCAAGTGCATAGGTTATGTAAGTCTTCAACATTTAGATATTTCTTGTTATTGTACTGATTTAGTTGATTTCCTGGGTTTGGCTGCCCAGGAGAGGTTTTACATTTAGAGAGTTCTCTGAATGGTTTCCTCTTCGTAAACAAATCTCTGTGTTTGTGAATGATTGTTTATTTCCGCACAAGATTGTTTGAACACTCGGTGATCATCAAATCGAGTGTGATTTGGAGTCTTATTGGTTTTTCTGTCTATGATGCATAAAGCAGTGTGGAGGCCAAGCTTTCCACTATCATTCTTAATGGAGACTGATTTTGGAAACCAGCCAAGTCTGAGGCCTTAGTTGAGATTCAGTCTAGGCTCCCTAAAGTAAGTTTAGGCTTGCATGATCATGCTATATGTACTGCTTCTAAGAAAGGCTGCTATGTTAGTTCAAAAACTTGGCAGGTTCTTGGAAAGAAGAAGGTGGAGATTGCTTGGTGGAAACTGGTATGGTTCCCTTTAGCCATACCTAAACAAGCATTCATTTTATGGCTTGCTATGTAGGACAGGCTCTTAACAGGGGATCATTTGCTTAAAATGGGATATAAAGGAGATGGTAAGTGTTTTTTCTGCCATAATCATACTGAAAGTATGGAGCATCTTTTCTTTGAATGCAGCTTTAGTTATCGAATCTGGAAGTTCTTTATGTGCAGATGCAGTGTGAACAGCTCCTCTGTAAAATGGGATGAGATTATTTAGATGGGAATCAGCCATTGGGGGAACAAATGTCTAAAAGGTCTCCTATGCCGACTGGTGTTAGGTTCTGTTGTCTATCACCTTTGGCGCACCAGGAATGAAATTAAGCATTCTGGACATCCTCTTACTGAAGATCAGCTGTTGACGAGAATCCTTTGGGAAGTAAGTGCTAGGATAACTGGGAAGGGAAACTTTCCTAAGACTAAAGAGAATCTTCTCTTAGTGTCTTCATGGAACCTGCCTGCAGATTTGTTGATGTAAGATGTTTCTGCAGGATGTGATTTTGTCGTTTTGTTTGTTGTTTAGTTTTGTTTTCTGTTAGGTTTGCTTTGCTTTGGGAGTTTGTTGTTGGTTGTTTTTCTGCAGGTTTGTTCTGCAGTTCTATCCTTGTTTAGTTTAGTTGGATAAGCCCCTGTGAGGCTTTGGTTTTAGCTCTTTGCAGGGCTTGTAAATTGGTGATACTTGGTGTTTTGGTTTTAAGTATTAATGAATTTGCTTATACGTCAAAAAAAAAAAAAAAACATTAATTTTTTTTTTTACAGTCTAAAAAAGAAATCAAGTACATGACCAGGATTGAAATCAATCCGAAAAAGAAGATACTGATTTTTTTTGTTGAGTCAAATATGATGCAAGATCTAGGGTGAGGAGATCTGCAAAACAATGACATAAATTAAAAGAAGGAAAAATCCACTGTATCAACACTACCGCTAGCGTAAATGGCTCTGATACCATATAAAAACTAATAATGCAATAAGCGAAATAATAATAATGACAGAGATAAAGGAAATAGAATAAAATACAAACATATTCCTTAAATTAGGATTAATAAATATCATCTAAATCCTATGATTTAAGGAATACAAAATCAAAATTTATCGTAAATGATTTATATCCTTAACAAAAAGCTAGGCACCAATTCTTGATGAGATGGTCGGCATTTTGGGTGTTTAAAGATAAATTGTTTGATAGGTTGTTTTGTCTATAATTTCTATTATTGTAAGAGAGTAGGTCAGGGTATAATCCCACAAGGAGCAAACTATATAGAAAGACTCGAATAAAAATAGATGGCACCCCCGTCAATCAAAAGGATAATGAAAAATTGGTAAGTCCTAAATGTTATATTAGGATTTCTTATCGTCTTTACCGAATTTCAATTTTTTTTTTTAATAATTTTTTACCATTATTTTGTTTCATATAAATGATATAAAAGTACATAAGTTTCAACTAAATTACTAGACAAGAGGGAGGAACTAATGTCGCAAGAGCCTCCAACATCTGGAGTATGTATGCAAGGGGCAATACAATGGTCAATAAACGATGCATAAGCAAGTCATGGGCCCTGAATACCCTAGGCATGTCCGTGGAGTTGGGTTGGGGTATACACGTTGGAGATCTATGTTACAAACCTTAGTTCGTAATGAGATAAATTAGGTTTTTAAAGGGAACCTAAACCTTACAACGTTCATTGATTTTTACTTAATAATTCTCTCTTTATTTGATAGCATAACAACCTTTAATAGGCAAACTATAACAGTGTCCCCACAAAAAGTAGGGTTGAGTCATCAATCAAGACTCTTATGAAAATATATGCATAATTTAACAAGATTTGATTTGTACTACTTAACGTGGCAGAGGTAAATCACAGAGATTATTCCTAATTTGGAAAGGTTCATAACATTTCTTCTGTCATGAGTTTTAAAGTACTTGCAAATGCACGAGTCGTTTGCAATATAGTTTATGTAAGTGTGAGGTCGAATCCATAGGAAATTGTGTCGTGAAATTTAATTCCTATTTAAATCAATTCTATCTTAACCTAGTTTCAAATTGTTTTTTATTTTGAAAATAAACAAACATAAACTAAATAAAATCTCCCCAAGGGGTTGCTCAATCGGCTGTGGACCATGCCTAATGAAACGGAGGTCACTAGTTCGAATCCCCCCTCCCCCTTCCCTTAGGTGGACATGTCAAAAAAATAAATCAATAAAAAAAAAAAAATAAATAAAAATAATCACAAGATAAAAATACTAAAGTTGTGGAATCCACACCCACCAAGTCGGAACAACACATTCATGTTCATCAATAAAATCTTAAGTTCTCACAAATACAAACCTATGTATGTCTAGCTATGCTTTACAAATCAATCAAAAGATCTAATGCATCCATCCATTGTACAAAATCACAAAAGATATCCGGATTTAACCAAATCATCAATTGTATCCGTCGGACCAAAAACAAATAAATATCCAATTTTATTTTAATCATGATCCAAGCAAACAATTATATGAAATTCTCCTAAAACTTCACATGTATCCGGGAATCACAATAGATATCCAAAAGTAATTTAAATAATTGAATTAAAGCAAAACAATTGAAACTTTAAAAACCCATAAAATCATAATAATATTGACTTACAAAAGTGTTGTTGTTCTTCATCACTAGGGCTTCATCCTCAACCTTAGTTGAGAATTTAGCCCCACGTGATTATTGAAAATAAATCTAAACCTAAGGAAAACTAAACTAAAGAGAGAAAAACTGTAAAAAATCGGACTTTGTCACCAGCCTCCTATTCTTGAAGCTTAACATTGTATTTATAGGGTTTAAAACCCTAAATACGGCGCTTAAACGAGTTTCTGCCAAGTCATTGCCCTCGATCACACACTAGGTGCACTCGAGTGTGAGTTTTCTCCTGCAGCGCATGTGTGCTCGCGTGCTGGTGCGAGTCTTGGCCGTGAGTGGGCTTGATCGCATGGCCAGTGCGCTCAAGCACACCAACGCATGTAGAACCCTTTGTTGCTCATTTGTGCTCATGCGATGCTGCTCCTTGGCGGCTTTCTTCCAAATTTTTGTATTTTTTCACTTTAAATGTGCAGTTTTCCTTCAACAACCTAAAAACACTAAAAACATAAAACTAACACAAAGCATTAGATTACAACATAGCTAAAGGATTAACTAATGTAAATTAAGGGGTCCAAATGTGCAATACTTGGCACACATCAAATACTCCCAAACTTACATTTTACTAGTCCCTTAGCAAAACAAAACGAAAAACAGAATAAAAGCAAGAAACATAAATCCTCTGTCGTGGGAGAGATGATTGCATTTAGCATATGCAATGAGCCTTATAAACCCTTAGACATCCCAGTGGATGATTGAAGTCTCGTGAGGGTTTAACAGCAATGATACTTAGAAACATTTTTTTTTAAGCACTACGTTATTGACAAACATAAACTTCCACACAAACACATGGTTTTTACCTCGTAAGCAAGTTTAACAAACTGAACACCACAATCAAATCATCAGGACATCCAAAATCACTTCACTCATAGATGGAAATTTGAGACAACACATGATCCAATAAGTGTAAAGTGAGATTAACATACAACCATAAGGCTTATATATATATTATTTATTTATTTATTTATTTTTATTTTTGTGTTGGCTGTTCAATGCTCGGCTCCTTAAAGCTTTATAATTGACTTACGTAACAAGTGTTGGGCCAATGACTCTCAAACCAGATGGTTTTAGGGTACTAGATGTAAAAATATCCCTAATGGCTTAATGACTCAAGCCAAAAAGGCTATGAAGCCAAACTAGCCATACAAACAACCAACTTGAATTTCACATCTTTTTACGTGAACACTCAATGCTTAATGAGGCAAAAGGTCTGGTTACTCAATGGGAAGCTCAAAATGATTTTTTTTTTCTTTTTTTTTTATTATTATCTACTTTCAAGCCAAGGTTTCATCAAAAATTCATCATACAAATCTCAAAATACACACTATCCAATTCAGATCTCATACCTCACGAATCCTATGCTAATGTGCTTGTGATGATCAACTCAAACATGTGAAGTCTCTCTAAACCAAAAATGAGTCAAAAGAATCAGATGTCTAATGACATGATGTGTTTGAGATGTTAAACAAGACCATGAAATGCAAACCACAGTCATAGTGTAATTCATGCATAATCAACAACATAGCAAATATATATATTTATTTATTTATTTTTTTTTAAACAAAACAAACAAACATACTGTTTTTTTTCCACACCCCCAAACTTAAATGACACATTGTCCCCAATGTGGCAATAGATACAATACCGTGGGATGAGGAACCGGAGTGTGCAAAGGCTAGGGTGTCCCCCAAACTTGAACGCCATGACAGTTGTCACAAAAAAAAAAAAAAAAAAAAAAAAAAAAAAAAAAAAAAAAAAAAAAAAAAAAAAAAAACTAACAGCAAACTTTCTCACAGAACAAGCATCCTCAGATCAATTGCTGTTAAAAGAGAAAATTAAATAATGTGAAATAAAATGAAAAAGGAAAGGAATTAAGAAATGAAATGCGGAAGATAAAATGGAAAAGAAAATTCACCGTGTCTTCCCCGATCATTCGTGTGTCCAACCAATCCCTTCCACCCTTTCTTCTTAAGAATTTAATAGTACTCTGGAAGGATGTTTCGCCGTCTCAGGTAGCCTAATTGCTTGCTTCGAAGGATCTTCTTAGGAACATGGTTCCTAGATTTGTGACCTTGTGTGCATAGATCCTTGAGAGGTTTAGAATGAGATGGCTCTTTGTAACATTGAAGAATTGAAGCTTGGGGTCCATGAAGTGTCTCAAGAGGGATTGTGACGAAGGAATGAGCTTCAGTACTCACTTCCTTGTCATTGGACAAATTTGGAGATGGTGGGGGCTCTTTGCTCCTCTTTTTCTTCCACCTTATTGACAACTTTTTCCTCACTCCCAAGTATGGTGCTGGTTTGAACATGCTTATTTGAAGACTTGCTAGCATCATCCTGATCAATCATGTAATGGTTAATGAATAAGCAATCATCTATCTTGTAAGAAGGATGAAAAGAATGTGAACATGACATATGAGGTGTGTGAGTGTGAGGAGGCTAGGTATGGGCACGCCTAGCTGCCATGAGTTGGTTCACTCTCTCCTCTAAGTCATCAACATGTGCAGTTGAAAAATGTTGCACTAATGACTCTTGAGGAGGGTAATTGCAAGGTTAAGGCATGGAAGAATGGTTATTGAACTGCAGATATTCATGATGGTGCAGTTCATGACATTGGGGAGAATAATTTCCTGTAGCATAAGCTTGCCATGAGAAACTAGAATGGTTGCGTGGGTCCGAGCTGTAAAAATTGAAATTTGATTCAAACCCCGAACTGGAGAAATAAGTGTTTATTTGCTCATAAGAAAAATTGGAAAATTGCCAATATGATGGACAATTTCCAATCTGATGGTGAGGATTGGAGCAATATGAACATGGTTCATGTGGTTTAAAAATGTGAGAGTAGTTAGTAGGAGTTGGTGTCCTACAACTAGGTGATGCATTAAAATTACCAAACGGAAAATTTATGCTTCACCCTCACTCTTTAAAACAAAACACACCTCCACATGAAACAGTAACCAAAAATTTTTTGTTTTTGTTTTGTTTTTTTTTGGAAAATAAAATGGACAAAAATACCAAAAATTAAAAACAAAAACTCACAAAATGGACCCCAAACATAAGTTTGGCAAAATTTCAGGTACTAGTGTCCTTTTTGGTGCAGTATGCGGAGGTGCGCTCAAGCGTCGAGCGCAGTTGCGCTGATCCTCCAGTGATGCCGCCTGCTGCGTGTGTGATCTCAAGCTTGTGTAGGAAGTGATTGAGCGCAGGTGTGCGGGATCCTCGCTGATGCTGTCTATTGCGCTAGTGCGCTCGAGTGTAAGTGACTTGCACTCTAGCATAAACAAAATCTTTCTTTTTTTTTTTCTTTTTTTTTATTAGTTTTGCAAAAGAAACAAAATAAAATTGTAGGAAGAAAATAACTAATAGAAAAATAAAATCAATTGAGACAAAAATTAATTTTCACGAACAAAAACAATTCCTCGGCAACGACGCCAAAAACTTGTTGTGAGTTTTAAAGTACTCGCAAGTGCACGAGTCGTTTGCAATATAATTTATGCACGTGCGAGGTTGAATCCACAGAGAATTGTGTCGTGAAATTTAATTCATATCTAAATCAATTCTATCTTAACCTAGTTCCAAATTGTTTTTGATTTTGTAAATAAACAAACATAAGCTAAATAAAATAAAAATAATCAGAAGATAAAAATACTAAAGTTGTGGAATCCACACCCACCAAGTCGGAACAACACATTCATGTTCATCAATAAAATCTTAAATTCTCACAAATACAAACCTATGTATGTCTTGCTATGCTTCACAAATCAATCAAAATATCTAACGTATCCATCCATTGTTCAAAATCACAAAAGATATCCGGATTTAACCAAATCATCAATTGTATCCATCAAACAAAAAATAAATAGATATCCAATTTTATTTTAATCAAGATCCAAGCAAACAATTATATGAAATTCTCCTAAAACATCACATGTATCCTGGAATCATAATAGATATCCAAAAGTAATTAAAATAATTGAATTAAAGTAAAACAATTGAAACTTTAAAAACCCATAAAATCATAATAATATTGCTTCCTCTTGTTTCAAGACTTCTAGCTTTTTCCCAATTTTTTCCTTTATGCTTGAACTTTTTGGAGATGCTTCCTTTTCTTCCATGACCTACAAAAATATAAAAAACACAAAAAGAAAATAAAATAGCACAAAATAACAAACTAAGAAATTAACAAGTGTAAATTAAGGGGCTAAAATATGAATATTTTAGCACATAACACAAGGTTTTGGCGGTGCGTTCTTCGGACCATAAACCTCTACTAGTTGAATTTACAGGTGAGGAGTTGGGCCATTCGTAAAACCAAAGAGGGAGCAAATTTAAAGCAAGGTGGTTACAGGATGTGGAGTCAAACCAGATTATCACATCTGCATGGCAAGCAGATGATTATGGCGGTACATCCATGTAGAAAGTTCAGCACAAACTTTCCTTGTGCTAGTGTGATCTGCGCAAGTGGAGTTGGCAGAAACATTGAAATGTCGAAAAAGCCATTAAAGGAAAAACAAAAGAATTGGAACTAGCACATCAAAATGAAGGCCCTTGGAATTTTGAGGAGATTAAAAAACTGCAAGGGGATATCGATTTCCTCATAGAGCAAGAGGATATGAGCTGGAAACAGCGGGCAAAACAGAAATGGTACCAAAATGGGGATAGAAAGACTCCTTTTTTCCATGCTTGGGCAAGCCATCATAGAAGAATCAATCAAATTCGAACGATTATGGATGATGATGGGGCAGAATGGAGAAAGCCTGAAGATATTAGCAAAGCTTCCATCCTCTTCTACCAAAACCTGTTCACGGCAGAAGGGGTGGAAGGAGGGGAAGGATGTCTTTCGAGCTTGGAGGCTAGAGTAACCGAGGAGATGAATCGCAATTTCAGGCTAAGGTGTACGTGGCTCTTAAACAAATGCATCCTTTGAAGTCGTCGGGGCTGGGTGGTATGTTAGCCTGCTTTTATCAACATTCATGGGTGACTGTGCACAATGAGGTATGTCTGGCTGTGCTTGATTTTTTGAAGAATAAGGTTTTTGATCCGTCTATAAATGACACTTTCATTATTTTAATTCTGAAAGTTAAGAACCCTACCCGCATTACAGAGTATAGACCTATAAGCTTGTGTAATTTCATTTACAAACTCATTGCCAAGGTCTTAGCCAACAGGTTGAAGAAGGTTTTGCCACACTTTTGGCGTTGTTGCCGGGGAATTGATTTATTTTTGAAAACAATTTATATCAAAATTGATTTTATCTTTCTACTAGTTATAGCTAGGATTTTAAATTTTTAAATTTGTTTTTTTATTATTCTTGTCGCTAATATATATATATAAGATTTTCCTTTTTTGTTTGTTGTTGTTCTATTTTTGCAGTTTCTGCTGCACCATCCCTGCAGCAACACCTCGAGTGCACAATAGTATGCTCGAGCGCACTCGTGCCCAAGATAGCAAGATGGATCAGCGCAGCTGCGCACGACCGGTTCCCTCATCAGCTCGAGTGCACCAGCACTCAATGCAGCACCACTAACGGATCAGCGCGCCTACGCTCGATCCTATCCACCCTGAGCTTGAGCGTACCAATTCAAAGGGGAGCACCAACAGACTAGCAGTGGCTAAAAACTTTGCCAAATTTATTTTTGGCCTTTTTTGTGAGTTTTTAAGTTTTAGTTAGTTAGTTTGTTTTTATTATTATTATTATTATTTTAAAAAAATGGTTAATGCTTTATGTGGGATATTTGCATGCTAAAGAGTGAGAGTGAAGCATGGATTTTCCGTTTGATGATTTAAATAATTTTTCGGAATAACATGCTTCTCCTAGTTGTAGGGCATCTGCTCCTACCAACTACCCTCACAATTTCTACCCACATGAACCATGTTCATATTGTTTCAATCCTTATCATCATGTTAGCAATTGTCCATCATTTGGACAATTTTCTAATTTTTATTGTGAACAAATGAACACCATTTTCTCCAGCCTGGGGTTTGAATTAAATTCCAATTTTTATAACCCAGAATGGAGCTACCATTCTGATTTCTCGTGGCAAGCTCAGGCTATAAGAACTTATGCTCCCCAATTTCATGAATTGCACCATCCAGACTATCCGCAGTTCGATAACCAATGCTCCCATCCTTCATCCTACAATTATCCTCCACAACAATTGTCCTTGGACGACACTCTAAAGGCTTTCATACAATCGAGTGATTGTTTCATGCAATCAACCGATCAGACCATACAGTTAACAAGTCAGTCCTTGCAAGAAATCAAAGATGCCACAATGGTCAACACTCAAGCAGTTGCAAAGTTGAAAGGACATGTCAGTTATCTATTTGGTGAACTCAACATAATAGAGGAAGAGGATCTTCAAAGTCAATTGATGCCTGAAAGGCACTACATGATTGATAAGGATGATTCTAGTAATTCTTATCATGAGCATGTCCAAGCCACCACCACACTTAGGAGTGAGGAAATTGTTGATAATCATGAGAAGGAAGAAAAAGAGGCGCAAGTCAAGCCCCCAGCAGATCCTAATCTGTACAATGACAAGGAAGAAAGTACTAAAGCTCCTGCTTGCATCACTTTCCATCTTGAGACACATCATGAACCCAAAGCTTCAGCTCCTCAATGTCTCAAAAAGTCATCTTATGCCAGAATCTTCAAGGACTTATGCACACACGCGCTCAAATCTAGGAATCGTCTTCCTAAGAAAATCAGTCTAAGCAAGCAAGTGGGCTACCTAAGATGGCAAAACATCATTCCAGAATGCTATGAAGTTTTAAAGAAGAAAGGGTGGAAGAGATTGGCTGGACATCCGAATGATCGAGGAAAGCACTGTAACTTTTCTTTTCCATTTTATTTTCTGCACTTCAAGTCATGATTTCTTTTTCCTTTTTCCTTTTATTTCTTGTCATTTTATTTTATTTTTTTAACAACAATTAATCTTTTGATGCTTGTCTCCATGAGACAATATTGCTGTAAGTTGTTGACAGGTGTTCTGGTGTTTAAGTGTGGGGGACGCCTTGCCTTTTGCACACTCAGATGTTTCCTTACTTCTGATAATGTATTTCTATACTACACGTTGAGGACAATATGTAATTCAAGTTTGGAGATATGGAAAGACACACTGTCTGTTTGTTTGTTTTAATTTATCTCTCTGTTTGTTCTAAAAAAATAAAAAATAAAAAATTCTATGTTGCTGTCAAGTTTGAGTTAAACTGTAACTATGGTTTGTACTTCATTGGCTTGTTTTAAGTGTTGAACACATTATCATGTCATTAGGAATTTGAGTCTTGTGACTTATTTTTGGGCAAAAGGGACTTCACTTGTTTTGAGTTGAATTATCATGAGCACATTAGCATATAGTCCGTGAGGTATGAAATTTGAGCTTAATAATGTTTATCTTGAAATTTGTTGGATGACTTATGGACGAATAACCTTGGCTTGTAAAAAAAAAAAAAAAAGAGAAAAGAGATATCATTTTGAGTTTTTCATTGAGTAACTGGACCTCTTGCCCTATTCAGGATTGAGTGTTCGAATAAAAAGGTGTGAAGTTCAGGTTGATTGGTGGTATGCCTAGTTTGGCTTCGTAGCCTTTTTGACTTGAGTTAATAAGCCCTTAGAAATGTTTCTACATCTAGTGCCCTAAAGCCATCTAGCTTGGGAGTCACTGGCCTAACACTTGTTACATGAGTCAATTAGAAAGCTTAAGGAAGCTAAGCATTACACAGGCTAAAAAAAAAAAAAAAAAAAAAAAAAGAGTGAGAGAGAAAGAAGAAAAATATGCATCTTACCTTGGTTATTTCATCTGATAGGGATTCCTACAAATTTTGAGGTTCTGAATCATTTGTCTTGAGATTAAATTGAATCCTCATGATTGTATGCTAATTTCACTTTGAACAATCAGAACATATGATGTCTCAATTGTCCATTTATGAGTGATTTGATTTTGGTTGTCCTAAAGATTTTGAATATGGAGTTCATCTTTTTAAGCTTGCTCATGAGTAAGAATCATTGTTTGTGTGAAACTTCATTCTTTTCAGTAACATAATGCTGAAAATGTTTGTGAGTATCATTTATGTTAAACCCTCATGAGACTGCACTCGTCCACTAGGGATGCCTAGGGGTTTAAAAGGCTTGTTGCATATCTAAATGCAATCGTCTCTCCCACGAAAGATGATTTATGTTTCATGCTTTCATTTTATTTTTAGTTTTGTATTGCTAAGGGACTAGCAATATGTAAGTTTGGAGGTGCTTGATGAATGCCAAATATTACATATTTGAGCCTCCTAATTTACATTTATTAATCCTTTAGATGTGTCCCAATCTAATGTTTTGTGTTAGTTTTGTGATTTTAGTGTTTTGTAGGTTGTTAAGGAAAATTGTTGATTTAAGGTAAGAAATGCAGAGTTTGGAAGAAAAGTTTATCAAGGGAAAAGCAGCACCCATCCGGACGGTGGAATCTCTCGTCCGGACAGTTGTGCACTTGAGCGCACTAATCACACGCTCGAGCGCACACGGGTCCCGGCCCAACGGTAAAAATTCCCGTCCAGACGGACACATCAGATTGACAATTTCCATAGCTTCTAGCAAGCACCGTTTTGGCCCAAAGAAACCCTAATAAAATCATTATAAAAAGGGTATGGAATTTCGTAAGTAAGAGGGGGCTACAGGGGCTGTATAGTCGGAAATTCCACAACTTTTCTCCCTTTTAGCTTAGTTTTTCTTTTAGGTTTAGGTTTTATTTTTCATAATCTTGCATAGCTAAATTCTCAACTAAAGTTGAGTATGAAGCCTCACCAATGAAGGACAACAATACTTTCATGTAAGTTAATTTTATCCGATTTATGGGTTTTAATGTTTCAATTGTTTTACTTCAACTCAATTTGTTGAATGATTCTTGGATATCTTTTGTGATTCAAGGATACATCTGATAATTTGAAATAATTTCATGTAATTGATTGCTTAGTTTTCTTTGTAAAAAAAAATTGGATATCCCTTGTGATTTACTCTACGTATACAATTGATGTTTTGATTTAAATTGGATATCTTTTGTGATTTACGGATACACTTGATTATTTGATTTAAATTGGATTTCTTTTGTAATTTGTGCAAAGAATAGATACATGATTTTGATTAACTCTTTGAAGCATAGTAAAACTTACATAAGATTTTTATTGTGAGAACTTCGGATAATATTGATGAACATCGAATATGTTGTTATGATTCAGTGAATGTAGATTCCAAAACCTTAGTGCTTCCTTTTGATTTATTTTAACTTAGGTTTTGTTTTATTTTCAAAATCAAAAATCAAATCTTTTTCGGAACTAAGTTAAGATTTAATTGATTTAGATATAATTGCTTTTCAAGACTTTCCAACTTCATGGAAGGTCATGTTAATGCATGGGGACGAAGTATCCAATCTCCTTAGTCGATATATATATATTTGAGCAAATACAAACATAAGGGAAGGATTACAAATAGTATCTTTCTCACTATTAATTTTAATAAAATAGAAAAGGAGGATTAAATTAGAAATATTTTCAAATACAAAGTTGGTTGCAACCCACTTAGCAAGACAGTCCGCACGTAATTTGCAAATACTGAAGTTTTAGTATGTAACGACAGAGTGCTGGTCGATCATTCTAGTATCACATTTTGCTTGCCAAAAGAAAAGAATACAAATTTGGCTTTCATTACCTAAAATTTACATAGGTGGAGAAGTCAAACAAAAACATTAGCGAGAGATAGGACAAGATGATTAAAAGCCCAAATTAATCTTCATTCTAATAAAATAATTTTTTATTATTAAATGTTGTATCATTACCATCCTCTGCCGTTGGATGTTTTTCACTCTTACCACAAGTGTCATCCATGATATCATCATTCAGGAGACAAAAGTGTCGAAAAGTGACAACTTCATAGAGAAGTGAATATGCAGTCACTTCTCTGCCGTTGGATGTTTTTCACTCTTACCACAAGTGTCGTCCATGATATCATCATTCAGGAGACAAAAGTGTCAAAAAGTGACAACTTCAGAGAGAAGTGAATATGCAGTCATCGATGACCTCACCAAATAAGAGAGAATATGCATTCTCACTGATATATGTGTTTAATATTATATCATGTTAGAGGTTTTTTTACCTATTAAAAAAAGGTAAGAAGGGCGATGAGAATATATATTTTATTTAGGTGTTATCATAGTACAAAGCACATGCTTGTTGGGTACTAGTGACAAAGGAAATCTAGATAGGGTTGTTAATTTTTTACACGACACATGAACTTAACATGAAATTAGAAGATTATAGTTTGACATAAATATATAGGTTCGGATCATAAATGGGTTGACGCACTAAACCTGCTTATGAAATTATATATATTTGTTATCTAATAAATATATGTTAAAACGGGTCAAACGTGTCAATTGTGTCTTGTTTGAGTTGTAATTGGTCAAACTGGACATGTTGAGTTAGATCAAATGGGTTAAACATTTCGCATTTGGGTCTAAATGAGTAAAATAGGTTAACCTATTTGTGACCCGTTTATTAAACAAGTCAAGTATGTCATGTCGGATCACTCGCGGGTCATATTTAGGTTTTAAGTGTATTACATAATTTAGTTACTTCTAGACATCCTTAAATTATAGGAAAACTCAAAAAGATACAGAAGTCCAAAATTTACAAGGTAAACTTATTATACGCCTAGTTATTGCGACTAATAAATTCAGTTATTATCCATCCACATATGATGTAATGATGGTTTTGGATTTTGAAATTGTTATTCTTACTTTTAGTAAATATATATATATATATATATATATATATATAGTTGAATACTATTATATATTCATATTCTATTTAACTAACGGATCGTGTTTGGGTTTAACCTTATTGGGTTTATAGGTTAAGTGGGTCGGCCCAAACCAACCCGCCAAACCGTTTTGCCAACACTAGGCATTCTGTCAAGCCCAGTTGAGCTATAAGTTAACACAACCCCATTAGAACATCAATAAGACTTAATCAAACATGAAGATTTTCACTGTGGTAGTAGAACTATTATTCAGCCACCCTCTAAAATATTAAAAAGGGTAGTGGTTCGGCAACCATTTTTTGTTTTCTTGGCCTATGTATTTTTAGGTCAAAATTCATATACGTACATGAAACTACAATCCAATTGACAATGTCCCTTTTGAGCTTTCAATTGTGTCAATGTCCCCCCTCCCCGAAGGCTAGTAAAAAAATAAAAATACCCATATAGATTTATCAATAAGATCAAAAAATACCCTATAAATTCGAAAAAATAAAAAATAAAAAAGTACTTTTTTCAATTTTAATTTTCTTAAACGATTTTTTTAACGGAAATTTTTATTTAAAAAAATATAGAGTTTTTGAAATTTTAATTCTTTAAAATGAAAATTTAAAATTTTTTTAAAATAGAAATTTTTATTAAAAAAATTATAAAACAAAATTTTTTAAAAAAAGAAAACGAAAAATTTCAATTTTTATAAAAAAAAAAATAAAAAAAATCAAAATTTTTAATTTTTTTTTTTATTATAAGAAGGATATTTTTTTACTCAGAAGGATATATATATATTAGTTTTAGTATTTTTTTGTTTATTAAGAGGAACATTATCATAATTGAAAGTTTAGGAGCAACATTGTCAATTGAGTGATAGTTTGAGAAGAGTACGTGGACTTTCTCCTAATTTTTAAGTAACTTTTAGGAATTTTGATAATTTGGTATTTTGAGGGTCCAAACTGAAGTATTTTGGAAAGATTTTGGTCATGAGTCACATGACTACTTGTGGAGTAATGTTGTATATTACCTTCCATTCTCTATTTTCCAAAGCCTATATGGGGTGCATGGTTCCTCATAATATTTAGTGTATGGAAATTGATTTTTTAGTTTGAGAGACCACCTCCACATAATTTTTAAGGGAATGAGAGATTGAGAGGTCTAAAAGTTTAGGGGGCTAAAGCAAAGTTTTCCCAATTTTTTTTTTCTTAAAAAAAAAAAAAAAATCAGGTGGTTGCTGGAGATTACTTCATCAACCCAATAGGTGGGATGAGTGTGTAATATTTAACATTGCTAAAATAATAATAATAATTCAAAAGCTGATTGGCATTGTCACGCCAAGAAAATAGAATAGTGATAAGATAAAAGTATCATTTTTAGCATTACTTTTCTTGTAAGGGGCAACATCTCCTCACCAAGGGTGGTCACCCCTCTCTATGAGTGGCCACTCCTCTTTGTGAAGGGTAGCCTCCATTCACCCCTCTCCTTTTGTGAGTGGCCTCCCCTTTTTGAGGGCGGACCTCTATAAAAGTGTAAGAGATTTTTACTTCTGGTGAGCTCTTGATTGGTCGTTTTCTTATATTTCTCCTCATCTCAAGCTTACCCTCTCCCTCTCTCTATCTTTTTGTTTCTCTCATCTATTTGTAGGGGGATGAGTAAAATGTTTTATGGAAAACATTTTTCTTATTTTTCTTATTTTTCAGTGTTCGTTACGACTGAAAAAAAGTATGGTCAAATTGAAAACATTTTCATACAATCCAAACCTCAAAAAATATTTTCAGCTAAAATTCTTGAAAATATTTTTTAACAAAACCTTTTTGGTGGAAACACCTAAATAATCGGAACCTAAAATAAAAACATTATCCGCCAACGCCTCGTGTAATGGCGCTACTCACGTCGAAATATACCGCCTTTTAAGTTTTTAATAACTCCTCGAACGTCAACAATTTAAGTGGACTTGCCCAATATACTTCGATACACTGGCCTGAACGAGCACGAGACCATTCCAAGAGGGTGAAACTCATCGGCAGTTCCCCAAACTGTTGTTGTTTTGATAATTCTCAACCTTTTTTTCTTTTTTCAAACAATTGGCACATTCTTTTTGTTGAAATGCTTGTCCAATTCCACATCAATCTATCACTTTACAATCAAAGTTAACATTTTTCATCTGCCACGTGTCATTGGGGTGGAGTGTTACAAATGGTATCAGAGCCATTACCCCTTGAGATAGGGTAGTGTGCACAAATACATGAAGGTCGCTAGCGGACACTCGTTGGGACGCCAAGAATGGGTTAATTCCATAAGAGTCGTCAGCGGGGACACTGGGCCCTAAGAGGGGGTGATTGTGGCATCCCATATCGCTTGGATATAGAGATGCGGATATACTTAAATGTATATTTATACCCTTAATGACAACAATGCATTTTAAAGCCGTGATGATCATGATCTTATTAGAATTCTGCAGTTAAGCATGCTTTTGTGAGAGTAGTACCACGATGGATGACCTCCTGGAAAGTCTAGTTTGGGAGAGCAAAAAACAGACAATATTGTGTCATTGGGATGGGGTGTTCCAGTGTTTGTCTCCACTGCTGCTGAGTGTCTTGTTTGATGCGTTTGGTTTGAGTTTGGTAAAAAGAGTGGTTGGTAAGGTAAAGTATTATATATGACCTGATGGCCGCCTTAAGTATTCCATTAACACAGTTTTGTCCGTCTTTAACACACGTGCAGAGAAAGAACTTTTGAACATCAAAACATTTTCGTCGTTTACAAAGTCTGTTTATTGTTTTTTTCCAAAATTTGACAAGTGAACTTCCTCCAAAGTTCCTAAAAACAATAATATATGTCTGCCCAGAGATTTTTATTTTTTATTTTTTTTAATTTGAGAAAATACTACCAAATTTTAGGATGCAAAGAACCTGGACAGTCACAAAAACGAAAGCCACCCACATGCGTGCATGGCACTTCAGCCTCTCTATAAATACGCACACAACAGCAAAGTTGTTCAACACAGGGAACAATCTTTGGTACAATGGAGAGTGGTGATATATATAAGGCTGGCAGTAGTTTCCGACTAAGCAGTTCGCGGTCGGCATGGAGGAACAATGCCATGGAAGTCTTCTCGAGATCTTCACGGGAAGAAGACGACCAAGAAGCTCTCAAATGGGCTGCGCTTGAGAAGCTTGCTACTTACAGTACGCCGCAGAGAGATGCCACTGAGGTAGATGTGCATCATCTTGGGCTTAAGGAAAGAAAATGTTTGATGGAGAGGTTGGTGAAGGACCCCCAGGAGGATCATGAGAAATTCTTGTTGAAGCTCAAGGACCGCGTCGACAGGTAACCTTTGTTAGATTACGATTTATTTCAAAAACTTAATTTGTTTATAGAAAAATATGTATTAATCATTTAATTTATATTATAATACTATCACTTACGTGCGAGTTCAAACTTTCTCTTGATAAAAGAGACCCAATACGTAAAATATTAATTGTCGGAAAAAATGTTTGAATTCAGGATCTTTGTTCTAAGACTCGTAAATTACCTCTTATTTCAAAAGGTTAAGCTTATAAAAAGATGTAACTTTTTAATTATTTAATTTATATTCTAATAACTTTACCCCATTAGATGCATTGCAGAATGCCAATTTTATTCATCCATTTTTCTTTTAATATTTTTAGGAAAAATTATAGTTTACCTCCCAAAAGTTGACAGCGTTTTTCAATTCGAACATCAAAGTTTCAATTTTTGCAATGCACCCCCACAAAGTTCCAATTTTTTTCAATTCGACCAATATCATCCCAAAATCCCATATTGCCCATGATTTTTATTTTTATTTTTTTATTTTTTATGAAAACGAAAACAAATTTGGGGGGTGTAAAAATGACCAGATTAGCCATCCCGAATTTTTTTAAATTTTTTTTATAAAAAATAAAAAAAATAAAAATTAGGAGCAATATGAGAAGTTTTGGATACAATTGGTCAAATTGAAAAAATTTGAAACTTTGGGGGGGTGGATTGCAAAAATTAAAACTTGGGTGTTCAAATTGAAAAACGTTGTCAACTTGAGGGGGTAAACTGTAATTTTCCCATATTTTTATGGACGCTTGTTTACTATGAATTTTGAGTAATTTTTTTTTCTTTGAACTTCTTAGAGTTGGAATTACTATTCCTACAATTGAAGTCCGGTTCGAGCATTTAAATGTTGTGGCAGAGGTTCTTGTTGGAAGCAGGGCTTTGTCTACATTCTTAAATTTCTCTGTTAACATACTGTTGGTAAGAATATGTAGATACGTACAACATTTGTTCATATTATACAAATACTTCGATATTTTTCATTTTATTCAATTTTAAACAACTTACTTTGTCGTTTGATTTTTAAGGATTTCTTGAATTATCTTCATATTCTTCCAAGTAGCAAGAAACAATTGTCTATCCTTCAAGATGTTAGTGGAGTTATCAAGCCCAGCAGGTGAAAAAGCAGTATTTGTTTTGTTAAATTATAACTTATCATAAAAACTTATGTTAATAAGAATTGTACGTTAAATATTTAATTGAAATGAAAGGTGAATTGTAGAGCCGGGTACGAAATTATTACCTCTGCTCCAACAATCTTTGTCTAATTAGTACTTCTATTATTAATTTCTGACCTGGTTGACATGTTTTACATAGAATGACATTGCTTTTGGGTCCTCCAAGTTCGGGAAAGACCACACTCTTGTTGGCTTTGGCTGGAGAGCTTGATCCCGACCTAAAGGTATATACATAAGAGTAGACGATGTTTTCCAACTTTGTAGTTTTGAATAATATTCTACTTTCTGGCTTTATTTCTAATACATGGAAGTCAAAATTCTTGTCCAGTTCTCTGGGAATGTGAGTTATAATGGCTATAAAATGCAAGAGTTTGTTCCCCAGAGAACTGCAGCCTATGTTAGTCAACATGACTTCCATATTGCTGAAATGACTGTGAGGGAAACCTTGGATTTTTCTGCAAGATGTCAAGGGGTCGGATCACGTTATGGTTAGTTTACAACATTCCCTTCCTTTTTCTCCTCTTATATATATATATATATATATATATATATATATGAGAGTAATGATAGAGATCATTTTTTTATCCTCCTAAAGTTAATATAACTTTTAAAATTACCATTAAATTTTAGATAAATTATACTTAAATTTTAATCTAATGGTGATTTTTAAAACCACATCAACTTTAAGAGGATAAAAAAATAGTCCCCAATATTACTCTATATATATCTTTCCTACATTTTTGATTGATCTTTTTTCCGTTTTTTTTTACACCTTGTTGTGGTACTAAAGAGATGCTAGCAGAGTTAGCAAGAAGAGAGAAAGAAGCCAATATTAGGCCAGATCCTGATATTGATATCTTCATGAAGGTAAGTAAAAATTCATTGTCACTTATTTCATTAGGAGTTTTTTTTTTTAACCCAAATATATTGGGTTTTGCCCCGATTAGATCTAGAGTACATTATGCAAAGTGCCCCTCCACTATGTGGCTGGTTCCAAAGAAATATTTGCACTCAAAGGGGTCAAACCTTAAATTTATCCAAACCAAATAACTTACCACTCGAATCAACCCCTTGAGATTTCATTAAGAGATTTTATAGCACTAAAAGTACTTATTAATTATGAAAGAAACAACATCTCTCTCTTCTTCATTCTACTATCAGTTTTTTATTATATTTTATTTTGCTAAACATGCTTATATGATTGGAATTGTCAATTCAGGCAGTAGCAATAGAAGGTCAGGAGGCAAGCGTGGTAACAGATTATATTATCAAGGTAACATCATACAAATTTGTTAATTGCAATAATTATGAAAAGAAAGATCAATAGCAAGATAGTTTATTTCAGTCCATTGATGATTTTATCATCAATCAACTTTGCAGATTTTGGGATTGGATGTCTGCGCAGATACCTTGGTAGGGAGTCAAATTTTGCGGGGCATATCTGGAGGACAAAGGAAGCGTGTTACAACAGGTAACTCCATTTCTATTCCAAACTACATATAAAAACTAAATAATTATTAATTTCTATTCCAACATTATTAAATTATATATATATATATATACATATATAGGTGAGATGTTGGTCGGGCCATCTAAGGTGCTACTGATGGACGAAATATCTACTGGTTTGGATAGCTCGACAACTTTTCAGATTGTGAATTCAATCAAACAATATGTTCACATTCTCAACGGAACTGTCGTCATCTCCCTCCTCCAGCCGGCACCTGAGACTTACAATCTTTTTGATGACATTATTCTTCTCTCTGATGGCCAAATTGTGTACCAGGGTCCTCGGGAACAAGTTCTAGATTTCTTTGATTTTATGGGCTTTAAATGTCCTGAGAGGAAAGGAGTGGCCGACTTCCTGCAAGAAGTAAGTTCGAATTTTGAACTTTAAACTTTGAAGCGCAAGAACTTGATATTACAATTTTTTAAACTTTAAAGGTATGATTGATAAAGTCCACTTAACCTCCTTAAATTATTAACCTAATGACAATCTATTCCCCAAATTATCAGTTGCGACAATTTACCCTAAAACTATCAAAATAATGACAATGTATTCCTAATTTTAACAAAATGACAAAATTATCCTAACTAAAATAAAAACAAAAATACTAATATTTAATTTTTTTTCAAAATTTTAAGGGTATTTTTGTCTTATTGAAATTTATATAGGGGTAATTTCGTCATTTTACTAGCACTGAGGGCAATTGATAGTTTGAAGGTAGATTATCATTGGGTGATAGTTTGAGGGGTTAAGTGGACTTTACCCAAAAAGTATCGAAACATGGGATTGAGATTCCTAAAATTTTAGATTCTCAAATTCATAAATCTCAGTCATCCATCTTATTTAAGCGTCTAAAATAAGCCATATTATCTCAGTCATCCATCTTATCTAAGCGTCTAAAATAAACCATATTTCAGCAGTTAATGAGTAAGATATCCTCAATGAAACGGAATTAGGATCGGGAATATCTTCTATTTGGTGTGGCAAAAAAACTCATGTTTTCTGCCCTCCAAATAGAAGAAAGACATCTCAGCTAAAGTATAATAATTTCACAAAAATTGCGTACAACAAAAACACTAGATTTTGAGCTTCAATGGAGAGAGAGAAAGGAGAGACTTCCGGCCTTAGACCCGCCGTAGGTCAGCAGACCCAAGCGGGTCTCGGGCTAGACCAGCCTACCGGTCCCTCTTGTTCCCCGGTGTTCTCTCTCTCTTTCTCCGGTGACATTTGGTATGCCGGTTCTCCTCTTGATTTCTGGTGCTCCTTCTCTCTCTCATTCTCACCGGTGGTAGCAGGAGAACCAAAAAAATTTCTGAGTCACCGAAAAGCCAGATTAGATAATTGAAATCTAGTTTTAGAAAATTGTGTCAAATTTTGTGTTTCAATCTCTGGTTGTAAAACCCAGATCAAGTGCTCTCTCTCTCTATACATTTCCTGGCCAATTTTCCCCTACAAAAAACAATGAATTGGAAAATAAAAATAAATAGGTAGTCTCTTTATCAAGTATACTGGGGCAATTCAAAACCCATGTAATCTTCTGCAGGCACAGCACATCGCCATTTCTAGTGTGTGTGAGTGAGAGAGAGAAAGAGAGAGAGCACTGGGCAACTTTTTTTCTCTGCGTGTGTGTGAGAAAGAGAGGGAGAGAGCACTGGGTAGCTTTTTTTTCTCTGTGTGTGTGTTTGAGAGAGAGGGAGCACTGGAGAGGTCTGGGTTGAGCTCCAGCGTATTCTCCGGCAACTCTAGCTGGGCTCTGGTAAGGTCTTTGCTGCCGCCGGAGAGAGGGGGGAAAAATGAGGGTTTTTGTGGGAGTTAATCCTGTGTTTTTGTTCTTATTTTCTTAAGATGCAATAGGTGAGGTGGCAGCATTTGAATGGAAGGCAGAAAACATGAATAGCAGCAACTCTTATTAGGATTATCTCTATTTCATTTCAACCGAAGAATATTCAGTTATAGTGGATGGGTATTTTTGTCTTTTTAAAAAGTAAAAAAACAAAAATACCTCACTACTATAACTAAGTGGATATTATGCAGTTCATTTGAATTGGAGAGAATCTTGTTCCAAGGAAATGTAGGTTTAGTAGTTTTCTCATTAAATGCTGAAATATGACTTATTTTATACACTTAGATGAGATAAATTGTTGAAATTTATGAATTTGATAATCTAAAATTTAAAAGAAATTATAGGAGATCTCAATCCGGAAAGATGGAGGGTAAATAAAGTTTTGGTTAGCAATTATTATCTTCCAAGAAGATAGCATTGCATACGTGTGTAGAATCTCATGTAGGAATTCATGTACAATTAATTTGTGATAGGTGACATCAAGGAAAGATCAGCAGCAGTATTGGGCTCAAAAAAATGAGCTTTACCGTTTTGTCACCGTTAAGGAATTTGCTAAGGCATTCCAATCATTCCATGTGGGGCGGAAGCTTAGAGATGAACTTGCAACTCCATTCAACAAGGCTGACAGCCACCCTGCTGCATTGACAACTAGAAAATATGGTGTCAAAAAGGAGGAGCTGTTGAAAGCTTGCTTGTCAAGAGAATTCTTGCTCATGAAGAGGAATTCGTTTGTCTACATTTTCAAGCTCACCCAAGTAAATATATATTTTACCTCTATTTTCACCTTGTTTCTTATTTATTTATTTATTTACATTAAATTTCATTGTACATGAATTTGACTGAATATTACTATCTTTGTGCTTTGTGCTTTTAGCTTACAATAATGGCACTGATTGCCATGACACTTTTTCTACGAACTGAGATGCACCACGATTCAGAAACTGATGGAAGAATCTATACTGGTGCTTTGTTCTATAGTGTCGTTATTCTCATGTTTAGTGGCACACCTGAGATTTCCATGACCGTTGAAAAGCTTCCAGTTTTCTTCAAGCAAAGGAAGCTCCTATTCTATCCTCCATGGGCTTACTCTCTCCCTACATGGATCATCAAGATCCCTATGTCGTCTCTAGAAGTTGCTATCTGGGTTTTCATCACCTACTATGTCATTGGTTTTGACCCAAATGTTGGAAGGTAAAAGATAAAGACGAAAAAAAAAAAAAAAATTAAAAATCTCATTACTTTTGTTATTAAGTGCTCGAGAATATGTGATATGAACATAAATAATATATTGCAGGTTGTTTAGGCAGCACCTTGTGCTCTTCCTTGTAAATCAGATGGCTTCTGCATTATTCCGCTTTATTGCTGTAACTGGTAGAGGGAACCTAATTGTTGCCAACACATTTGGGTCATTAGCATTGGTCGTGCTTTTCGCTTTGAGTGGCTTTGTCCTCTCAAGAGGTATAATATAATTTAACTTGTTCATACACTAACAAAACGTGGCTTTTCTATCATAAAAAATGCTATTTATTAGAGTGTTATATGACTGCTAAATAACTGACAAGACATGGCAGTGAAAAATGTCAGTTATACGACTGCTACGTAATTGATGCTTATAGCTTTGTTGCTTACTGCCACAGAGAACATAAAGCAATGGTGGATATGGGGTTACTGGATTTCACCCATGATGTATGGGCAGAATGCTTTAGTAGTCAACGAGTTCCTTGGGAAGAGTTGGAAACAAGTAATTTCTTGAATTGGTTGCTGCATGTGAACTTATTTTGGTTGTCTCTTATAATTGTTTGATATTTGAGAATGTTTTCTCTGTTAAAGGTTCTACCAAACTCAACGGAACCACTGGGGGTTGAAGTTTTGAAGTCTCGCGGATTCTTCTCTCATGCATATTGGTATTGGATAGGCGTAGGAGCATTAGTTGGATATGTATTACTTTTCAATGCTGGCTTCACTCTTGCTCTCACTTTTTTCAATCGTGAGTATCGCCACTCTATCCACTTTGATATGTATATATATATATATATATATACAGTTTTATATCTAGTAATACTGTAAAAATGATTGTGCAGCTTTGGGGAAGCCAGAGGCTGTTAAATCAGAAGAGCCTCAAAGCAATGGATATGATGACAGATGTGGAAAAGCCATTGGATCACCACCTCGAGGAAATAACTCAAGTCACGGAACCAACAACATAGGTGATATATCTTCAACTTAAAGTTATATTATTCTTGTATGTGTGGATGTGTGTTCTTTGTTTTTTCATTTATGTTATTTCTCTTCAACTTCAATCTAATTGAATGTTTTCGGCCTGCAGAGAGTGGAAATGAAATTAGCAGGAAAGGAGGAATCGTTCTTCCATTTGAGCAGCATACCCTTACCTTTGATGAAATTACGTACTGCATTGACATGCCACAGGTAGCTTTGTTAAATCACGACTTATGCTAAAGCTTAAGCCTATATAAAAGAATAAATTTAATCAAACTCTTGTGTGGGTTGAAACTCTCATTTAATAGGTAATGTTCTACAAGTTGAATATTTAACTGAAATGGGGTTTGAATGTTAGAATTGGAGTTCGAACTCAAGAGTTCTGGCTCGGATACCGTATTAAATAATCACTTATTCAAAATTTTAAGCTAATGATCATGAGAAGGAATAATGTAATCGTTTAATTAATACTTTAAGAAAACCGTGCAGGAAATGAAGAATAAAGGTGTTACCGAGGACAAATTGGTGCTCTTAAAGGGTGTGAGTGGTGCTTTCAGGCCAGGAGTTCTCACAGCTCTGATGGGTGTCAGTGGTGCTGGTAAAACAACTCTGATGGATGTGCTGGCCGATAGAAAAACTGGTGGATATATTGACGGGAAAATCACAATTTCTGGGTACCCAAAGAAGCAAGAAACGTTTGCTCGAGTTTCTGGATATTGTGAGCAAAACGACATCCACTCTCCTCATGTTATTGTCTATGAGTCCTTGCTCTATTCAGCATGGCTCCGTCTGTCTGCTGATGTCGATTTTGAAACAAGGAAGGTTGGCATCTAAAACTCGAAATTTGTTCAGCCTTGGAGTTTCACGTATTTCTTTACTTGCAATTAAAACTGTATTTTGAAGCTTTATTTGCCACTTAAGGATCTCTGAATGATAAAAAGCTGGAAAACTTAATACTTACTTTCTGCGGTATAGGCGGTTTTGCAACAATAATGAAGTTTACCCTAAGAAGTTTGAGTCAACCACAAGCAGCCTGAATGTTTACTTATGTTGATTTTTGAAAATGAAAAATGTTTTTGCAGATGTTCATTGAGGAAGTTATGGAGCTTGTGGAGCTAAAACCACTGAGGCAATCATTAGTTGGGTTGCCTGGTGTGAACGGTCTCTCAACCGAGCAACGCAAGAGGCTAACCATTGCAGTAGAGCTAGTTGCCAACCCTTCCATAATTTTCATGGATGAGCCAACTTCAGGGCTGGATGCTAGAGCTGCTGCTATTGTCATGAGAACCGTTAGGAACACCGTCGACACAGGAAGAACGGTTGTGTGCACCATCCATCAGCCAAGCATCGACATATTTGAAGCTTTTGATGAGGTGTGACTAATACTAATAAATCAACACAATTTGTGATGTGTGCCTCGGCTAATTTTGCAACTGGTTATGAAATAAAAAGGAAAAATATTTTTGTTTAAACTTCCATTGCAACCTCAAAATTGGAGGTTATGATCGTCTCTTTTGTGCAGCTATTCCTAATGAAGCAAGGGGGGCAAGAGATGTATGTAGGGCCATTGGGTCGTCATTCCTGTCATTTAATCAAGTATTTTGAGGTATCTGTGCAGAATGTCAGCAGATGCATACTTTGATCTTTATCTTTCTGGAAGGTTTGCTGATGCATTTACTCTGTGTTTACAAAGGGAATAGGAGTTACTGGAATTCAAGATGGTTACAATCCAGCTACTTGGATGCTAGAAGTTACTTCTTCAGCACGTGAATCAGCTTTGGGGATTGACTTTGCTAAAGAATACAGAAATTCAGAGTTGTACAGGTAACTCTAATCATATGCACCCACAGTACTAGAATATCTTTCTCATAGTAATGTACTTTTTTGCCAATATACTCATGAATTGCATATATATATATATATATATATATCCCAGGAGAAACAAAGCACTTGTTAGAGAATTGAGCAGCCCTATTCTTGGATCAAAGGACCTCTACTTCCCTAATCAATATTCACAGTCATATTTCTCCCAATTCATGGCTTGCTTATGGAAACAACACTGGTCATATTGGCGCAACCCACTATACACTGCTGTAAGGTTTCTCTTCACGATGATCATAGCCCTGATGTTCGGGACAATGTTCTGGAACCTTGGCTCCAAAACGTAAGTTAAGATATAAATGAGAAAATTCTTGTAATTGTCTTTGAGATTTTTAATTAATTCTTGACATTGATAATTACAGGACAAAGCAACAAGACGTATTCAATGCTGTGGGTTCCATGTATGCTGCTGTTCTCTTTATTGGTTTTAAAAACTCTAACTCAGTGCAGCCAATAGTGGCTGTTGAACGAACAGTCTTCTATAGAGAAAGAGCAGCTGGGATGTATTCAGCCTTGCCATATGCTTTTGCACAGGTAAACGCTATTCTTCAGGCTATTGTTCATGTGTAGTATGATCAATAATTTTTGTATGTCACTTGCCCTGCATGGGCAGCTCGAATGGAAGCCTCAGTGGTGTTCTACCTCGAGATCTTGTGTTTGAGTCCGGACTCAAGTAGAGATTTTGGTTTTTCTATATTGGGACGGGTCTGAAGGGCCCTACTTTAGAAAGATTCCACGTTATCAAAAAAAAAAAACTTTTAGATGTCACTTAAAACTTTATCAATATTATGCGATTTAATCTTTGGTTGCAGATTGTGATTGAGCTCCCATATGTTTTTGTACAAGCTGTGTCCTATGGTGTCATAGTATATGCAATGAATGGATTTGAATGGACTGCTCCCAAGTTCTTTTGGTATCTATTTTTCATGTATTTTTCACTATTGTACTTCACCTTCTATGGCATGATGGTTGTTGGCGTGACACCAAACGACCACATTGCTTACGTAATTGCTTATGCATTTTATACAACATGGAACCTCTTTTCAGGATTCATAATCCCACGACCTGTAAGTTTCTCCACCTCAAATTCTTTCAATTGCAATATCCCCTAATTTCAATATGACTAATCTCTTTCCCTCTGCTTTCATTTGCCTACATGGTATTAACAACAGAGGATCCCCATTTGGTGGAGATGGTACTCTTGGGTATGTCCAATAGCTTGGACCTTGTATGGGATGACTGCATCAGAATTTGGAGATAAGAAGAACATCCTTGAAACTGGTGAAACAGTTGAAGATTTTGTTAGAGAATATTTTGGTTTCAAACATGAATTCGTGGCGGTGGCTGCGGCTGCCGTTGTTGGGTTCACATTACTCTTTGCATTTATGTTTGCTGTGTCCATTAAGGTCTTCAATTTCCAAAAACGATAGAAATTTGTTTAGATCATTTAAATAGGATGGTGAGCATATTAATGTTAACTAATAAACTTAATTTTAATAATATTTAGTTGAGTCTTTTCATTTCATATTCTCATATGTTACTAAGTGAGTTAAAGAGGTTGTGTCTTTTAATTTTTCAAGAGTTATTTTACATAAGAGTTACATGGGAGTTATATGAGATGTAAATGAATGAAGTTATTGTGAAGAAGTTAGAAAGGTCATTTGTATCCTATAAATACCCATGTAAGCAAGTTATTTTATTAAGTTGAATAAAGTTGAACATTCCTCTTCTTATTTTGTATTCTCTCTAAGTGAGTGTTATTTCCGATTTTCAACAAAGTGGTATCAGAGCAAACAAGTAGATACTAAAAAACAGTGCCACAAATAATGCTAACAGGAAGAGACTACCAACAAACCAAGGCTAATGACATGCGAAAGATGTCCTAATGGGAAATAGAAATGCCATCAAACTTATCTACCCGGTACCCTTTTATATTTGTATGCTTAACCAAATTTTAGATTTCGTTGAGTGGTCCTCACGTGGCCATCATGACTTTGACAAACTCCTCATAGTTGATATGTCCTAGAGAAATGGCCAATTCAACCTTCCCATTTCAATTCGCTGACCATTCCAAAAACAATTTTGATAATTGGTAAATTATTATGAAGGCATTGCTTGGATCGCAAGATGCTTGGGAGATTATAGAAAAAGGCTACGATGAGCCTAGTGATGAAGTTTCTTTGAGTTCTGATGCAAATTGCATACCCATCAGTTTGTTTTATTTTCTGAACCGACTTTATGTTGTTATTTTATTAGGGTTAGGGTTTTGGGAGTCTTTATTTCGTTATTTTATTAGGTTTAGGGTTTTGAGGTATTTATGTCATATTTTATTAGGTTTAGGGTTTTAGGCTATAAATATATGCTTATAGCCTGATAAGTGCTAGAATATTCATATTTTCAGCCCTTAACTTGCATGTTTTAATCCTTTAGTTTTGGTTAATTAGGCCATTTTACTTCCTTTTTGTATTTTCTTTGTTTTATAGGCTTTTGGAAGAAAATAAAGCGTTTCTGAAAAATTCCAAGCTTAAAGGGCAAATTGGGAAGATCTAGAAGATATGGTTAAGCTTAACCAATCATGGTTAAAGTTTAATCAAATAAAGGAAAGGATTAATTCGGAATTTCTCAATTTGAAGTCAAATCGGATTGGATGCAAAATTGGATTCTGAATACGTCTCGGTATTTTGGCCATAACTTTCAGCTCAGATATCCGATTGAGGTGATTCAAGCGGCATTGGAAAGATAACTCAAACTTATACAATTCATTGTGAAATATCATTTTCCCAATTCGGAGCGCCGCAAGGCCAAAATCACGCCGCAAGATAGGACCGCAATTCTGGGCGAATCCTATTCCGATTTGGGCTTAGGTTTTCTTTAACCTAATTGGGCTTGGACTTAAATCTCCGAAATTCCTAGGATTACTAGGGCTTCTAGGACTCTCCTAAGCCCTATAAATAGACCTCTAAGCCTCACAATTGAGGGGGATCAGACGAAGACGCGCCGGGGGCGCCGTTCTTGGTCGCTTTCCGTGTTTTCTGGGTTTTTGTAGCTTGGAACTCGAATTCTTTTGTAAGTTTTTAATTTTAATGAAGTAATTTAGTTTCTTTATGATTTCTTTTGTCATGAGAGGCTAAATCTTCAACTAAGGTTGAAGATGAAGCCTCGCCATTGATTAGTTTTATATTTTTATGTTTTGTTCGTACAAATCCGTCGTTTAATGTAATGTATGTTCGTTTCAATTCAATTGTGTGACAAAATTGTGATTGATTGTTGTTTATAAATCGTGAAAACGTTGGATATTCGTTGTGTTTCATCCAACGGATACATCGAATGATTTGATTGAGACTTATATCCATTGTGATTTACGGATACAATGGATGATTTGATCTCAATTGGATATTCGTTGTGATTTGTAATAGAGATGGATTCATCGAATGATTCAATTGGTTTATAAAAAAACAATAGAACATATATAGGGTTTAATTGTTTGTCGGATGCATGAATGAAAACATAAGAATGTATGCTTTGATTTGGTGAGGTGAATTCTAAAACCTTAGTCGTTTATCTTTTGATTATTTTTATTTTATTTAGTTTATGTTAGTTTATTTTCAAAATCAAAATCATTCGGAACTAGGTTAAGATATAATTGATTTAGATAGAAATTAAATTTCACAAACACAATTCCCTGTGGATCGACCTCGCACTTGCACACACACTATATTGCACACGACTCGTGCACTTGCGAGTACAATTAAATTTGTACATCAAATTTTGGCGCCGTTGCCGGGGATTTGTTTGTTTGTGAAAATTGATTTTTGTTTAAATTGATTTTATTTTTCTACTAGTTATTTTCTTTTTACAGTTTGTTGCCTTTTATTTTTATTTTTTTTATTTGTTTCTGTTTATAGTTACTAATAAAAATAAAAAAATAAAAAAGAGAAAAAGTTGTTTGTTTTTGTTGTTTTTGTTGCAGCTCTGCCGAAGGAACTAGTCCCTGCCAAAGCGCTTGATCGCACATCACCTACACTCGAGCGCATTCGAGCCTAACGCAGCAAGCATCCCGCGTGCCTGCGCTCGACACTTCCGCAGGTGCGCGCGAGCGCACACCCCGCGCCCATGTACGCTCGATCGCACATCACTTGCGCTCGAGTGCACCTTCGCAGACTACACCAAAACGGGCCAGCACCTTGAATTTTGCCAAACTTATGTTTGGTCCGTTTTGTGAGTTTTTGTTTTGATTTTTTGTTTTTAATTTTTGGTATTTTTGTTTATTTTATTTTTAAAAAAAAAAATCCAAAAAAATCCAAAAAAAATTTTGGTTAATGTTTCATGTGGAAGTGTGCTTTGTTTAAAGAGTGAGGATAAGCATGAATTTTCCTTTAGGTAATTTTAATGCTACCCTTAGTTGTAGGACACCCGCTTTTTCCAACCATCCTCATCATTTTCACCCACATGGACCATGTTCATACTGCTCTAACCCTTATCATAGTTCAGGTAATTGTCCATCTTGGGGACAATTTTCCAATTTTTCACATGAGCAGATGAACACCAATTTCTCCAGTTTGGGGTCTGAATCAAATTTCAATTGCTACACCCTCGATTGGAGCAACCATTCTAATTTCTCGTGGCAAGCTAATGCTACGGGAAATTATGCTCCCCAATTTGATGAACTGCACCATCCTGAATATCCGCAGTTCGACAACCAATCCTCTACCCCTTCACCCTGCAATTATCCTCCACAAGATTTATCATTGGAAAACACCCTCAAAGAGTTCATACAGTCTAATGGCCAAACCTTGCAAGAGCTTAAAAATGCCACCATGGTCAACTCCCAAGCCATAAATGAAGTGAAGAATGCAGCCATGGCCAACACTCAAGCAATTGAAAAGTTGGAAGGACAGCTTGGTTATTTAGTTGCTGAACTCACTAGAATAGAGGAAGAAGAGCTTCAAAGTCAGTTGATGGCTGAAAGGCACTACATGATTGATGAGGATGATTCTAGCAATCCTTATCATGAGCATGTCAAAGCCACCACCCCAATTAGGAGAGAGAAAATTGTTGAGGAGACTGTTGATGAGACAAGTCTAGAGGACCCATTGGGAAAGTGCTTTGCTCAATTTGGATGTGACCTAGACCTTGACAAGTTACTTGAGCAAGCTGATGCCTTATTGGACTCCACTCCTAAGATGCGAATTGAAAATGGGGAAACCACTGAGATATCATTCCCTAACTCACCCTCATTAGCAGCTGAGCCTTTCATTGTGGGTAACCATGAGGAGAAAGAAAAAGAGGAGCAGGTTGATCACATTGAGCCCCCATCAACTCCAAATCTGTCCAGTGACAAGGGAGTGAGTACTGAAGCTCACTCCTTCATCAAAATCCCTCTTGAGACAATTCATGAACCCCAACCTTCAATTCTTCAATGTCTCAAAGAGCCGTCTCATGCTGAAATTCTCAAGGATCTATGCACACAAGGTCACAAATCTAGGAACCATGTTCATAAGAAGATCCTTCGAAGCAAGCAACTAGGCTACCTGAGACGGCAAAACATCCTTCCAGAGGGATATCAAATTCTTAAGAAGAAAGGATGGAAGGGATTGGTTGGACACCCAAATGATCGAGGAAAGTGTGGTATTCTTTCTTTCTTTTTATTTTCAGCACTTTATTTTGATTTCTTTTCCTTTTTGTCATTTCATTTTGTGTCATTTTCTTTTTATTTCTATCAGCAATTAATCTTTTGATATTTGTTTCTATGAGAAAATATTGCTACTAGATTTTGACAGGTGTTTTGGTGTTCAAGTTTGGGGGACGCCCTGGCCTTTGCACACTCGAGTTTCCGCATCCTACGGTATTGTGTCTCTTGCTACATTGGGGACAATGTGTCATTTAAGTTTGGGGGTGTGGACAAACACATTGTCTTTTTGTTTGTTTGTGTCTTTTTGTTTGTTTTTATCTGTTTGTTTTGTTTTAAAAAAAAAAAAAATTGTGCTATGTTGTTGATTGGTCATGAGTTACATCATAACTGTGGTTTGCATGTCATTAGTGTGTTTAACTTTTTGAACACTACATGTCATTAGAAATCCGAGTCCTTTGACTCATTCGGTGGATTAGAGAGACTTCACATGTCTGAGTTGATTATCACAAGCACACTAGCATAAAGTTTGTGAGGTATGAGATTTGGATTGATTAGGGTGTGCCTTGTGATTTGTAGGATGAAGTGTTGATGAAACCTTGGCTTGAAGATAAAAAATTAAAAAAAAAAAAAAATTGTCATCATCAGTTTGAGCTTTTCATTGAGTAACCGGATCTCATGCCTCACTAAGCATTGAGTGTTCGCGTAAAAAGATGAGAAATTCAACTTGGTTGACTGTATGGCTAGTTTGGCTTTGTAGCCTTTTTGACTTGAGTAATTAAGCCTTAGGGATGTTTTACATCTAGTGCCCTAAAACCATCTGGTTTGGGAGTCACTGGCCCAATACTCGTTACATACGTCAATTAGAAAGCTTAAGGGAGCCGAACATTGCACAGCCTACACAAAAAAAAATGAAAATAAAATATATATATATATATATAAAAACAAAAAAAACAAAAACAAAAATGCATGTCTTGATCTAAGCCTTTGGTGTTTTCATTTGTGTAAATTCCTATGAATTTTGAGGTACACCAAACTTTGAGAAAAATTGAAGCCTCTTAACTCTGTGTTAGTCTCACTTTGCACATTTGGAGCTTGTGTTGTCTCAAATTTCCACCTTTGAGTTGAATGATTTGTGGTTGGCTTGATGATTTGATTGTGGTGTTTACTTTGTTAAACCTGCTCATGATATGAGAACCATATGTTTGTATGAAAATTGTGTTTGTCAATGACATAGTGCTAAAAATGTTTGTGGGTATCATTTCTATTAAACCCTCACGAGACTTCACTCGTCCTCTAGGGATGCCTAGGGGTTTAAAAGGCTTGTTGCATACGCTAAATGCAATCGTACATCCCACGAAAGATGGATTTATCTTTTGTTTTCTGTTTTTCCATTCTTGTTTTTAGTTTTGTATTGCTAAGGGACTAGCAATATGTAAGTTTGGGGGGTGTGATAAGTGCTAGAATATTCATATTTTCACCCTTAACTTGCATGTTTTAATCCTTTAGTTTTGGTTAATTAGGCCATTTTACTTCTTTTTGTATTTTCTTTGTTTTATAGGCTTTTGGAAGAAAATAAAGCGTTTCTGGAAAAATTCCAAGCTTAAAGGGCAAATTGGGAAGATCTAGAAGATATGGTTAAGCTTAACCAATCATGGTTAAAGTTTAATCAAATAAAGGAAAGGATTAATTCGGAATTTCTCAATTTGAAGTCAAATCGGATTGGATGCAAAATTGGATTCTGAATACGTCTCGGTATTTTGGCCATAACTTTCAGTTCAGATATTCGATTGAGGTGATTCAAGCGGCATTGGAAAGATAACTCAAACTTATACAATTCATTCTGAAATAGAATTTTCCCAATTCGGAGTGCCGCAAGGCCAAAATCATGCCGCAAGATAGGACCGCAATTCTGGGCGAATCCTATTCCGATTTGGGCTTAGGTTTTCTTTAACCTAATTGGGCTTGGACTTAAATCTCAGAAATTCCTAGGATTACTAGGGCTTCTAGGAATCTCCTAAGCCCTATAAATAGGCCTCTAAGCCTCACAATTGAGGGGGATCAGACGGAGACGCGCCGGGGGCGCCGTTCTTGGTCGTTTTTCATGTTTTCTGGGTTTTTGTAGCTTGGAACTCGAATTCTTTTGTAAGTTTTTAATTTTAATGAATTAATTTAGCTTCTTTATGATTTCATTTGTCATGAGAGGCTAAATCTTCAACTAAGGTTGAAGATGAAGCCTCGCCATTGATTAGTTTTATATTTTTATGTTTTGTTCGTACAAATCCGTCGTTTAATGTAATGTATGTTCGTTTCAATTCAATTGTGTGACAAAATTGTGATTGATTGTTGTTTATAAATCGTGAAAACGTTGGATATTCGTTGTGTTTCATCCAACGGATACATCGAATGATTTGATTGAGACTTATATCCATTGTGATTTACGGATACAATGGATGATTTGATCTCAATTGAATATTCGTTGTGATTTGTAATAGAGATGGATTCATCGAATGATTCAATTGGTTTATAAAAAAACAATAGAACATATATAGGGTTTAATTGTTTGTCGGATGCATGAATGAAAACATAAGAATGTATGCTTTGATTTGGTGAGGTGAATTCTAAAACCTTAGTTGTTTATCTTTTGATTATTTTTATTTTATTTAGTTTATGTTAGTTTATTTTCAAAATCAAAATCATTCGGAACTAGGTTAAGATATAATTGATTTAGATATAAATTAAATTTCACAAACACAATTCCCTGTGGATCGACCTCGCACTTGCACACACACTATATTGCACACGACTCGTGCGCTTGCGAGTACAATTAAATTTGTACATCATAGCCTCCAAAGAAAACAATTGTTGTTTATTATTGATTTTGTTGAATAATAATTACTTATAGGTGAGTTTTCTTCATATTTTCCCTTAAAATCATAGATAGACTCTATATTTTGAGAAGAACTCTGAGGTCATTGATAGACTCAAGATCTAGAATTACATATCCGCTACTTTATTGTTATTCTTCGTTGTAGCCCACTAAGTCGCGCTGCATCAAGTCCTAATCAAAGAAAGGCTTTTCAAAGACTTCGAAAGAAGGATCAACAAGCTCTCACTCTTATTCATCAATGTTTGGACGAAGCTATGTTTGAGAAGGTGGCAAATGCAACCACCTCCAAGCAAGCATGGGAGATTCTCCTAAACTCCTATCAAGGAGTTGATAAAGTGAAGAATGTTCACCTTCAAACATTAAGACGCGAATTTGAAGTTTTGCAAATGAAAGAATCCGAGTTGATTGCGGATTATTTTTCAAGGGTGTTGGCCATAGTAAATCAAATGACGAGATATGGAGAAAAATTGGAAGATGTTCGAGTCATTGAGAAGATCCTCCGTTCCTTGCAACAAAAATTTGACTATAGTGTGGTAGCTATTTAAGAGTCAAAAGATTTAGAAACCATGAGTATTGATCAACTCATGGGATCTCTTCGAGCCCATGAAGAAAGGCTCAAGAAGAAGGAAGAGCCATTGGAGTAAATTCTTGCTACAAAACTCTTTTTCAAAGGGAAGGAAGAAGAGCAAGAAATGAGTCAAAGAGGACAAGGACGAGGACGTGGTCGTGGCCATGGTAGAGGAAGAGGAAGAGGCGTGTGTAATTGGAACAATTACGAAGAGAAAGGTCAACTATCAAGAGGACGAGAAAGAGGAAATAATTGGAAGCAATATGGAAGAAGGTATGATAAATCTCAAGTTAAATGTTATAATTGCCAAAAATATGGTCATTATGCTTGGGACTGTAGAAGCGATGATAACAATGTTGAAGAGGAAGCCAATTAAACGAGGAAGCGGAGCCCACTTTGTTGCTAGCTTATAATGGAGAAGAAAGATGAGAGAAGAACTCGTGGTATCTTGACAACACGGCAAGCGACCATATATGTGGAGACAAAACAAGTTTGTCGAGCTTGATGAATCGGTGAGCTGGAGTGTTTCTTTTGGAGACTTGCCAAAAGTTCCAATAAAAGGGAAATGTACAATCGCAATTCACTTGAAAAATGGAGGACATCAATTTATTACAAATGTTTATTTTGTTCCAAGTATGAAAAGTAATATTTTGAGCTTGGGACAACTCTTGGAAAAAGACTATGAACTTCATATGAAAAATTATAGTCTTTTACTAAGAGATGACAAGAAGAATTTGATAGCGAAAGTTCCCATGAATAGCAATAGAATGTTCTTATTAAATATTCAAACGGATGTGGCTAAATGTCTTAAGACTTGCTTGAAAGATTCATCTTGGCTTTGGCATTTGAGATTTGGGCATGTAAATTTTGGCGGATTAAAATTGTTGGCACAAAAGAAGATGGTGAATGGCTTGCCTTCTATCAATCAATTGGATCAATTTTGCGAAGGATGTCTTGTCGGCAAACAATTTCGGAAAAGCTTTCCAAAAGAATCTACTACAAGAGCAAATGAACCGCTTTAACTTGTTCATGCGGATGTTTGGGGTCTAATGAAGCCATCTTTAGTCAGTAAATATCGACATTTCCTTCTTTTCATTTATGATTTTAGTCTAAAGACTTGGGACTATTTTTTAAAGGAAAAATATCAAGTATTTGAAGTATTCAAAAAATCAAAGCCTTTGTGAAAAAACAAAGTGGCAATTGTATTAAATCCTTATGATTTGGTAGAAGAGACGAATTCACATCTAATGAATTTAAAGAATTTTGTGAAGCAAACAGAATTCATTGTCCTTTAGCGGTTCCGAGCTCACCAAAACAAAATGGTGTTGTTGAAAGGAAGAATAGAACAGTTCTCAATATGGCTCGAAGCATGTTGAAGACAAAAAGAATGCCTAAAGAGTTTTTGGAGAAAGCTGTTGATTGTGCTATGTATTTATCAAATCGGTGTCCTACAAAAAGCCTATGGAACAAAACACCACAAGAAGCATAGAGCGGAAGAATGCCAGGTGTTTCTCATTTGTGAGTTTTTGGAAGCATTGGCTATACACATTGAAAATCTAATAGGATCGTGTTCTACCTTTAATTACCAAATAATCAAAACATGGAACTAAGCCATTTAATAAAGTAAACCATGCACAGCAGAATTAAACAGCATCACAAAAACAACACAAAGTTTGTTTACGAAGTGGAAATAAACGATTCCCAAACACTTGATGTGTCAAATACTACCTAAATTAATAGATAATAATTGATATATTTTAACTAGCAAGTGCACAAGATCAAAACAGTAGTATAAGGTGCAAGTACGAGATCGTTCCCACGGAAATTGTTGATATTATTTAAAATTAATTAAAATATCAAAGTTGTCATGAAATTGATATTGATTTATTGAAAATAAATAAAGATAAATAAAAGGTAGGACTTTGATATCTATCACTAATCATGCTCAAATAATATAACAATATGCCAATACTCTAATCATATTATGAATACTAAATGTTTGCCAACCTAAGGATATGGGTGTCTACTCCTTAAGCTATTGATCTCCCTAAGCAACGAATCAGGCATGAGTGTCTACTCTAATTTTTTTTTTCTTAAAGGATTTAGCATGTATGTCTACTAAGTTGTTCTTTAAGAAAGCATAAATATATGGAAATCGACAAACACATGAGGCCTAGGGCATAGGTGTATACTCCCGGTTCCCCATGTTGATTAACCCAAGAACCCGTGGTGAGGTGTTTTTGTTACTTTATTAAGCCCAGGACTCGATCATCCAAATTGACTTAAATAACTTATACATACCACATGCATAAAATGGCCAATCACACACATATGAGGAATTCAATGAAACATAAATTAATCAAATTAAGCATCACAATATGATTATCACAAAGGCATTAATATTGAAATATTAAATAAACATAATTAGGACTTCAATATAGCTCTACTAAGGAGTTAGTTATACATAATTAAAAGAAAACTAAAAAGAAAAGGGAAAGAAAGAACCCAAAAACAGCTCCTTGAAGTAGCCTCCAATTCCTCTACCAAAGCTTAGTATCCTTGAAATTGTCTATTGTATTGTGAGGCTTAGAGGTCTATTTATAGGTCTTAGGATTGTCCTAGAAGCCCTAGTAATCGTAGGAAATTCGGAGGTTTATCTCCTAGTCCAATTAGGATAAAGATAACGTAAGTCCAAATCGGAATAGGATTTGTCCAGATTTGCATTCTTATCTTGCGGGATGATTTTGACATAGCGTATGTCCGAATTAGGACAATTCTATTTCACAATGATTTGTAAAATTTTGAGCTAGCTTTCTAACACTGCTTCAATCACCTTAATCGGATATTTGAACGGAAAGTTATGGTCAAAATACCGAGACATGTGCAGAATCCAAATTTGAATCAAATCCGATTTAATCATTTCCTTTATTTGATTAAACTTAACCATATCATATAGTTCATCTATTATGATTGGTTAAGGTTAACCATATCTTCTAGGTCTTCCCAATTTGCCCTTTAAGCTTGGAACTTTTCCGGAACTGCTTTCTTTTCTTCCATTACCTACCAAAACATAGAAAACACAAAAAGAAAAATAAAATAGCACAAACTAACAAAACTAAGGGATGAACAAATATAAGTTAAGGGCTAAAATATGAATATTTTGGCACTTATCATTTCTCATTTGTGAGTTTTTGGAAGCACTGGCTATACACACTAAAAATGTAATAGGATCGTGTTCTACCTCTAATTACCAAATAATCAAAACATGGAACTAAGCCATAATAAAGTAAACCATGCACAGTGGAATTAAACAACGTCACAAAAACAACACAAAGTTTGTTTACGAAGTGGAAAACCCTTTGAACCAATCAAAGGTAAAAACCACTCCAGGGCAGCCAAACCCTAAAAATCACTAAATGAAGATTCAGAGTTACAGAGTAGACGATACTCACAACCTGGAGGACCTTTAGACTTAGTAAGAATAACATGCTTCCCAGCTTGTCTCCATCCTGACCATCTTCATGGAGTGCATTTCCTCACCGACCCTTCGGTAGACTTCTTTCTCAAATAAACAAACCAACGATCTTTGTGTAGTTGAAAGAACAAGCAAAAAGGCCAATGAAGAACAAAGGCAACCCGAAGCTTTATCACGTCCTCTCTTGAACAAAACAAATTCCCGAGACGCAGTGCTCGAAGAGAACAATTGAGACTGCAAAGAGACAAATCTTCCCAAAAAGTTTGCAGTGAACAGTCATAGTAAAATCCTTTTATAGGAAAGACATTTTACTCTTCACGTTCTAACATGACTCATTTCTCGTTAAGATGGGATGAACAAAACTCTAGATCTAGAAAATTCATGTCTTAATGGGAAAGGAGTGTTGTCATGACAAGAAGAACAAATGTCTCATCCACGTCACATGTCCCGTCCTAACGCTCCATCTGACGAGAAAACAGGGAGTCCAACATTGGTCACGTTACATGTCCAGTCTTGACGAGGTTCTTGATGAGGAAACAATAGCTTTAGCTTCAATCTCATTACGATCCTATCCTGAAGTAACTCTTGCCGAGGAAACAGTAACTTCCCATTACATGTCCCGTCCTAACAGAACTCCTAACGAGGAAATAGTAGGTTCTAAGTTTAGTCTCGTTACATGTCCCGTCCTAACGGGGTTTGTGACAGGAAAATCGACAGCACTTGGTTAAGTGCCGTCACGAGCCCTTCCTGACAAGACTTCTGACAGGAAAACAGGGAAAACTTCCTAAACCCATTAAAACCTAACTGCTATTCCCTTAAGTTGTAAACAACAAAAGAATTATAAGAAATATCATTGAATTAGGCCAAACTAAAACCTAACAATCTCCCCCTTTGGCCATTCAATGAGAAAAACCCTAAACACAAAATTTAAAATTTTACACAAACAAACAACCAAATAAACACAGTGCAAACCAACCCAACCAAAGTGCTAAATCATGGAACACTTCACAAGAAATAAAGTATCAAGACCACACATTGCCATGATTTTGAAACATTTCACACAAGAGGCATTCCTGGACCATATTCAATATTTCAATCAAAATAAACTAAGAGATAAAATACTAAGGCTTGAGAATTCGTGGGACATTTGTAATCGCCACTTGGGATGTCTCCTGTGCACGGGTGCGCTCGATCGCAGGTACTCTGCGATTGATTGCAGTACCAGGGAGTTTCAAATTTCCATCTTCTCCTTTTCGAACCCAAATCTCCTAGTTTTTCTTCATTTTCTTCCAAAAGCCTGTAAAATCATGAAAAACACAAAAAGGAAGTAAAATAGTCTAATTAACCAAAACCAAAGGATTAAAACATGCAAGATAAGGGTTGAAAATATTAATATTTTAGCACTTATCACACCCCCAAACTTACATATTGCTAGTTCCTTAGCAATACAAAACTAAAAATAGGAATGGAAAACAAAAAACAAAAGATAAATCCATCTTTCATGGGATGTACGATTGCATTTAGCATATGCAACAAGCCTTTTAAACCACTGGGAGTTCCCTAGTGGACGAGTGAAGTCTCGTGAGGGTTTTCCAGCAATGTTACCCACAAACATCATGCAAGAGTTCATGTCATCCCAAACTTAAGGAATCACTCAAAACCATGATTCTCATTCATTAGCAAGCTTAAAAAGATAAACTCCATCTTCACAATGAATTGAAATTTTAAAAATTTAATTACTCACAAAAGACATGCTAAGACATCACAAGTTTGAAAATAGGGTAAAGTGAACTAGCATATAAATATGAAGCTTCCAATTGTTTCTAATGTGCAATGTCTCAATATCTCAACGTTCACTGAAATCCCTATTAGAATGGACAACAATGGCATATTTTTCTTTTTCTTCTTCTTTCTTTGTCAGCTTGTGCAATGCTTGATTCCCTTAAGCTTTCTAATTAACCCATGTAACGAGTGTTAAGTCAATGACTCCCAAACCAGATGGTTTTAGGGCATTAGATGTAGAGACACCCCTAGGACTTACTAACTCGAGTCAAAAAGGCTATGAAACCAAACTAACCATGACATTAACCAAATCAAAATTCTTCACCTTTTGACGTGAACACTCAATGCTTTGAGACAAGAGGTCCAGTTACTCAGTGAAAAGCTTATCAATGATCATATTTTTCTTTTTTTTCACATATATATATGCCAAGGTATTCATCTAATAAATCATTCAGTTTCACTTAAGACATAGAAACACACACATTAAACTTTCATGTCATACCCCACAAATTATGTGCTAATGTGCTTGTGTAAGATTAGATCAAACATGTGAATTCTCAACTGTCCTAAGCAAGTAACCAAACTGAGAAACTCAATTATTAGATCATGTGTTCAAAATTTTAAGCTCACTAATAAAATCAAATCACAATTTTTAAGATTAACCAAAATTTTAAGACAAACATGAACATGCATATATATATATATATATTTTAACAAACACACAAAACAAATAACATGAAGTTGGGACAAAGTGTGTGTAAGGTGTCTCCCATACCCCCAAACTTAAATGACACGTTGTCCCCAATGTGTGTAAGTAAAGGAAAGAGTGTACCCGGAAGATGGTCGACAGTAGCTTGAAAAGCATGGCTCATAGCACGCCTCCAAACTTGAATTTAAGCACACTTGTCCCTGCAAAATACTAAAACACATAAACAAGTAAAATGAAACAAACTAAAATAAAAATAGAACATGAAGAGAATAATAAAAATAACTAGGAGATGCTGCCAAGTTCGCTCGATCGCATGTGTTGTGCGTTCAATCGCACTAACAGAGTGCGGTAGCCTCACAGATGGAGACCTGCACTCGATCGCATGTGTGGTGCGATCGATCCCAGTAACAGAATGGAAAACATAAAACTAAAAACGCCAAAAATGCTAAACACCATGAAACAAAATATAATTTAACAATAAAAAGAAAAGGATATGCTATGGGGTGCCTCCTATGAGCGCTAAGTTTAACGTCTTCAGCCAGACTTTGGTCCTCTCTCAATGTGGTCCAGAAGTGGATGCTCCAGATGGTGGAGGGGGTAATCGGCTCAGGATGGACCGCATGGCTGCTTCCATGGCAGTCAAGCGTTGATTCATGTGGACCTTATCTTCCCGGGCCTCCCTTCGTTGATCGGCGAGCTCTCTTTGAAGTCCTTCCATTTTTTTCACAAAGGGCTCGGTACTGGATGGCTCGAATATGAATTGCAGCTTCGCCCTCATCATCCGTTTCCGGCTCAGATGCTAGTTCATCTTCAGCCATTGGTTCGGCCTCATCCATCTCTTCCCCAGCTTCTGGGAGTGCCTGGGGCATATGGGAGCAGCTCTTATTCCATTGGCGAATGCCAAATATTGGAGTTGTCGTGACTGGCTTGTCAGCTTCAGTGCCCTTGATACCCTTTTTTCGAAGGATATGTGTGATTAAGTAAGGGAAGGGCAACCCCCATGAATGAGTGAACTCTGCTCCCCCAACATGCACTCCATTCCAAAATTTGTAGATTTGGTTCCATATGATGTCGGGGATGGAGTACCATGCATCCTTGTGGAAGGCGTAGAGAGTTTGGAGGAATTGATCACGCCTTTGAGTTTTGTGTCCCAAGGGGAAAGCATTTCGGTGAAGTACCGAATGCACGAGCCATAGCCTTTGCGGCAACTTGGACCAGCTGCCAGCATTGTGGTGTGCATCCGCATAGAGCCCTTGACACATGTCTTCGATGATTTCTGTCACATAATATCGGGCCTGTTGCTCGGCAACATTTGCAGTTTCGAGAGGATGCTCATCATTACATTGCAAGGCGGCAGCTATGTCGGCTCTCGTCACACGAACTATTTGCCCTCAAACTTTAGAAGAGATAGCAGCCGAGTTGTCACAGTCATGAGAGAGCTTGGCGTAGAATTCTACGACCAGCTTTCGGTAGACGGTAGAGGTGACCGGTTTGAACAGCTTCTTAAGACCCCTTCGCCTAAACTCGGCAACCGCCCATTGAGTTGCTTCGTTGTTTTGGAAATCGTCTCTGATGGCGAAGGTGGTTTCAAATAGTAACTCCCGCTCTTCAAAGGCTGGTAGGGGAGAAACAGCATGAGCTCCTAACCCTCTAGAAGATGAAGCATGTGTTCTAGGCATTTGGAAGTTGGGTAGGAACTTTCGTCAAACAGGTGCTGTGCACTTCCGATGACTTCAAAGACAACTCCGGCCAAATATGCCTTAAACTCCCTGCAAATACACAAAATCCCAACACAGAAACAATGTGGGTGGAGAACCACCCACAATTGCAAGAAAAATTAAAGAGAAATTGGGGTTGGATGAGTGTTCGGAGTTTGAGGGTTGGAGTGAGAATGGGATGTGTGAAGCGTTGTTTTGGTGAAAGATGGTGATATGGTAGCCGGAAAAGGTCTTAGATGGTGGTGATGGAGTGATTTTGGTGAAAGTTGGGTGAAAGAATGGGAGAAGAATGAGTGCCGGAGGTAGAGATGTGAAACGGGACTGTACGACGCCGGGAGAGAGGTTGTGAGCCATGGGGAAAAAGTGGCCTAAATAGTTCGCAGGCCTTACTATCCAAGTGCGCTCGATCGCACATCTTGTGCGATTGATCGCATTCGGCCAAAGGCGCGCATGTCTGGGCATAGTGCGCTCGATCGCACTTGAGGTGCGTTCGATCATACTAACAGAAAGTATTTAGCCCCTCTCAGTTACTGCGCTCGATCGCAGGTACTCTACGATCGATCGTAGTACCAGAATGTCAATTTTTTTTTTGTTAAAAAGAAACAAAAGAAAAGTGAAAGGTCAAAACATCAGAGAAAATCGAGACATATGTGAAGGAAAGAAAGTAGAGAAAAAAAAAAACAAGAGAGAAAATGTTACCGTCCTTTTAGTGGCATCAGTACCACTAATGTGGGTAGATGCGTTTGAGGGTCTTGCCTGCTCAACGCATCTACTGGTGACTGTAGGACTCCTAGTGTGAAGAGCTGCACTTGAGCTCTTCAGATTTAGGCTCTAGTGCTCTTGTAGGAGTGGGACCTCTTTGAACTGTGACTACCTTCAGCTGCTGGTGATTGCTTGGGTTAGGTACTGTTTGAGCTGGGAATTCCCCTTGCTTCCTCTCACTCAGCTCCTTTGCCATCTGACCCATTTGCACTTCCAGCTTTTGTATGGCTTGCTCAGTCTTTGTATTGACATGTTTTTGATCAGCCATGAATTGTTGTTGTGAAGTCACCAGGTTATGTATTATATTCTCCAGTTGGTTCATCTTTGGTTCTTGAGCTGGTTGACTTGCATGTTGGGGCCCTTTCTGCTGTCCTTGATTATTACTCCAAGAAAAATTGGGATTGTTACGCAATCCTGGATTGTAAGTATTGGAGTATGGGTTGTTCTTGTGGGGGTAGTTGTTCTGTCCCACAAAGTTTACCTCTTCTTGTTCTGCAAAAGGACACTTCTCAATGGTGTGATCTAGATGGGAACAAATAGCACATACCTGGAATTGTGTGTCTTGTTGCAAAGATGAAGTTTTCTGAACAGTCATGGCCTTGACAAGCATATCCAATTTCTTTTCTATTGTAGCCAACTGATTAGTTGATCCTCCACTGAGATTCACTTCATACATGCCCTTGCTCTTAACTCCTCTCCTTCCTCTTGAACAGAATTGTTGTGAATGCTCACTTAATGTTTCAAAAAGTTCCACAGCTTCCTCACTACTTTTTTCCGTAAGTGTTCCTCCGCAAGCTGAGTCAACCATCCCTTTATTAGTATCATCTAATCCTTCATAGAAGATTTGCACTTGCTCATCTTGAGGGATGTTGTGATGTGGACATTTTAGGAGTAAGGAATTGAAGTGATCCCAAGCTTCAAAGAACAAATCTCCGTCTCGTTGTTGGAACATTTGAAGTTCCCTTTTAAGTTGCTTTGTCTTCTGGGCTGGGAAGAACCTCTTCAGAAATTTGGTGGTCAATTCTTCCCAAGTATGAATGGATTCTGCAGGCAAGGAATTGTACCACAGTTTAGCACATCTTTTCAAGGAAAAAGGAAAGAGAACTAACCTGAGTCTCTCTGGAGTTAGGCCTTGAACATTCTGCAACTTGCATAAGTCAAAGAATTCCTTAAGATGCAAGTTGGGATCCTCAGTAGCTGTGCCTCTGAAATGAGTTAATGCATTGAGAATTTGGGGAGAAATATAATAACTGCCATCCACCTCCGGTTGATATGCTATGCATGAGGGTTGATGGAGGTTTGTTGGCACGTACGCTTGCTTCATTGGTCTCCTCACTCGTGGTGGATTTGCTTCTAGGGGTCTTGGCCCAATTGGATTTTCTTGCATGTCTTCCATTTCAACTTCTTCTTCTCCTTCTTTGTCTCTAGGTCGTTGTCGAATTGTCCGCTCAATTTCAGGATCGAGGGGAAAAACGGTTGAGGCTTGAGATCGACGACCTTGCATGAACTTGGCAGCTTCAGCACTGCCTGGTCTGGATGCTCTCTAGAACTGCGCTCGATCGCAGGTTGGTGCGTTCGATCGCAATGCGCTCGATCGAACTTGGCTGACAACTGATCGGAATCACAGAATGCCAATCCGCAACCTGCAACAGAAACAGAAAAGCGAAGGGAAACAAAAATTCTTTTTGATTTTTTTTTTTTTTTCTAATACTATATTAAAAATTGAAAATTAAACTATCAAAACTAAAGGAAGATAAATTTAAACAAAATTCACCACAATCCTTGGCAACGGTGACAAAAACTTGTTGTGCAAAAATATACCTAAATTAATAGGTAAATAATTGTACGTTTTACCTGCAAGTGCACAAGGTCAACATGGTAGTATAGGGTGCAAGTACAGGATCATTCCCACGAGGATTGCTGAATTTATGTTTAAAAATAAATTCCTTAAGCAAAAGCAAACTAAAATTGATTGTTGATGAGATGATAATAAAGGGTAGGGCTTTAATATCCACCACTAATTATGTTAAACTAGTATATCAATATGCCAATGCTTTGATCAAGTTATGCATATTTAATGTTTGCCAACCTAAGGGTTAAACCCTAACTCCTTAAGCTATTGATTTCCCTAAGCAACAAATTAGGCACTTGGTCCATGCTCTAACTCTTTTCTTTCCTAAAGGATTTAGCATGCATGGTCTATACTAAGTTGTTCTTTAGAAAAGCATATGTTCTATGGAAATCGACAAACACACAAGGCCTAGGGCATGGATACACACTCCCGGTTCCCTATATTGATTAACCCAAGAATCTGGTGTGGATATCTCTTGTTACTTATGTTAAACCCAGGACTCGGTCATCCAAATTGATCTAACTAACAAGTCCATACTACATGCACATGTTGATCAGGCATACACATATGAGGAATTCATGTAAACAGGTATTAATCAAGTTAAATAGCACAACATGATCATCACATGGCACCAATATTGAAATATTAATTTAACATAACTAGGGCTTCAATCTAGCCCTACTAAGTAAATTAGCTACACATATAATTGATGTTAAACATCTTAATAAAATAAAAACAAGGAAAAGAATAAACCCGAGACTTGAACTTGAGAGCTCCTACCCTTCTCTTCCTCAATGCCTCCCTATTCTAAAGGCTTACGAGTCGATTTATAGGCTTTAGAAGTCCCTGGAAAAGTAGTAAACCCTAGGGATTTCGTAGGGTTTCAATCCTATTACAATTTGGAGTTGGAAAAACCCTAATATGGAAATAGGGACATTGTAGCCGCCACTTGGGATGTCTCCTGCACACAGGTGCGCTCGATCGCAGGTACTCTGCGATTGATCGCAGTACCAGGGAGTTTCAAATTTCCATCTTCTCCTTTTTGAACCCAAATCTCCTAGTTTTTCTTCATTTTCCTCCAGAAGCCTGTAAAATCATGAAAAACACAAAAAGGAAGTAAAATGGCCTAATTAACCAAAACTAAAGGATTAAAACATGCAAGATAAGGGTTGAAAATATGAATATTTTAGCACTTATCACAGCAACATCCTGATGTTGTTCCTTGACCATATCCTTTGTCTCCACAATCATTTTCGAAAGACAACCAAATGCCTCCGAAGGAAAGGAGGGAGGGAGAGGAGGAATAGAAGTGGAAGAGGAAGGAGCAGAAACAGGGTCACTTGACCTCTTCCTTTTTACAGAATCTGATTCAACAACTGTAGTTGATGTACAAATTTAATTGTACTCGCAAGCGCACGAGTTGTGTGTAGTAAAGTGTGTGCAAGTGCGAGGTCGAATCCACAGGGAGACGTGTTTGCAAGAATCAATTTTCTAGTTTAACCTAATTTTATCTTAACCTAGTTCCAATTTTTGTAACTGTGTCGTGCAAAATCATAAACTAAAACTAAACAAATTAAAAATAAGTAATGGTAAATTACTAAGGTTTCCGAATCCCCCTCGTCAAATCAAACAACATATCTTGCATTTTATGCATACAATATTCAATCCAAATATACTGTTCAAAAGTTGTAAACATGCAAATTAAATCATTCGATGAATCCATCCGTTCAAAGAATCACAACGAATATTTAATTGAGATCAAATCATCCACTGTATCCTTAGATCACAATGGATATTAGTCTCAATCCAATCATTCGATGTACCCCCGGACGAAACACAACGAATATTAAATTGAACATGAGTATACTACCAACATTTAATCAATTAAACTTAATTAAACTATTGAATTGGCTTTTGAACAACACTATATTACCAACATTTAATCAATTAAACTTAATTAAACTGTTGAATTGGCTTTTGAACCACACTTTCATGATATAATCACATTGTATATATAAAACGACAAGACATGTATGTTTATCAATGACGAGGCTTCATCTTCATCCTTAGTTGAAGGTTTTAGCCTCTCATGATAACAAAAACAACAAAAAATTGAATTGACATCATGAGAAAAATAAAACTTACAATGAAAAACGAAGCACAAGCTTCCGCACGACAAAACGTCGTATTTTAGCTTAAAACGGTGCCTCCCAATATGTGTTTACAAGAAAAAAACATTGTATATAAATAATAAAAACTAGGGTTCAGCGCTGCCAGATCAGCGTCAGTGCGCTCGATCGCACTCGGGTTTTTTTCAAGGTTCCTGTAGCGCAGCAATTAAACGATGCATGCTAGGGCTGACATGGTCGTGCGCTCGAGCGTGCGGTTCTTGCGCTCGAGCGTAGTTGCACTCGATCGTCTCTCTGTGCGCTCGATCACACTTCTAGAAATCTCCAATTATTTTGCTTATTTCCACCCTCAAACCGCAGTTTTCTCTTAATGACCTATAACACACCAAAACACCAAAACTAACAAAAAACATCAGAAATTAACACAGCTAAGAGCTTAACAAACATAAGTAAAGGGGCCCAAATATACAATATTTGGCACTCATCAAATACCCCCAAACTTACATTTTGCTAGTCCCTTAGCAAAACAAAACGAAAACAAGAAACATAAGTCCGCTGTCGTGAGAGAAACGATTGCATTTAGCATTTGCAACAAGCCTTTTAAACTTCTAGGCATCCCTAGAGGACGAGTGAAGTCTCGTGAGGGTTTAACAGTAATGATACCCACAAACATTTATGCATTATGTTATTTGACAACCAAGGGGTTCCACACAAACACATGGTTTTTAACATCATGAGCAAGTTTATCACAATGAACACTACAATCACATCATCAAAACAACCACAAATCATTCAACTCAAAGATGGAAATTTGAGACAACACATGTTCCAATAAGTGCAATGTGAGACTAACATAAAATCCGGAGGCTTCAATTTATTCTCAAACTTGGGTGTACTTTAGATGTGATAGGAATTTGCTCAGATGAAACAACCAAGGCTTAATTTTTATTTTTTTTTTTGTATAGGCTGTGCAATGCTTAGCTTCCTTAAGCTTTCTAATTGACCCATGTAACGAGTGTTGGGCCAGAGACTCCCAAACCAAATGGTTTTAGGGCACTAGATGTAGAAACATCCTTAAGGGCTTAATTACTCAAGTCAACTAGGCTACGAAGCCAAACTAGCCATACAATCAACCAGGTTAGGTTTCTCATCTTTTTACACGAACACTCAATGCTTTGTGAGGCATGAGGTCCGGTTACTCAATGAGAAGCTCAAACTGATTTGATTTATTTATTTATTATATATATATTTTTTTTCAAGCCAAGGTTTCATCACACTTCATCCTACCTATCTCAAAATACACCCTAATCAAGTCAAATCTTATACCTCACCGATTTGGTGCTAGTGTGCTCGTGGTGATAGACTCGAACATGTGAAATCTCTCTAATCCAACAATGGGTCAAAAGACTCAGATTCCTACTGACATGCTGTGTTCAAAATGCTAAAC
>NC_081547.1:19822978-19901407 GCF_901000735.1 Corylus avellana
AAAAAAAAAAAAAATTAGTCTTGTTTCAATCAAGCAGGTCGTCACATCCCTAGAGGACGAGTGAAGTCTCGTGAGGGTTTAACAGTAATGATACCCACAAACATTTATGCATTATGTTATTTGACAACCAAGGGGTTCCACACAAACACATTGTTTTTAACATCATGAGCAAGTTTTTAACAATGAACACTACAATCACATCATCAAAACAACCACAAATCATTCAACTCAAAGATGGAAATTTGAGACAACACATGTTCCAATAAGTGCAATGTGAGACTAACATATGATCACGAGGCTTCAATTTATTCTCAAACTTGGGTGTACCTTAAAAGTGATAGGAATTCGCACAGATAAAACAACCAAGGCTTAAATATTTTTTTTTTATTATTATTTTTTATTTTATTTATTTATTTTTTTTTTTGTAGGCTATGCAATGCTTAGCTTCCTTAAGCTTTCTAATTGACCTATGTACCGAGTGTTGGGCCAGAGACTCCCAAACCAAATGGTTTTAGGGCACTAGATGTAGAAACATCCCTAAGGGCTTAATTACTCAAGTTAACTAGGCTACGAAGCCAAACTAGCCATACAACCAACCATGTTAGGTTTCTCATCTTTTTACGCGAACACTCAATGCTTTGTGAGACCTGAGGTCCGGTTACTCAATGAGAACTCAAACTGATTTTTTTTTTTTTTTCAAGCCAAGATTTTATCATACTAAATCCTACCAATCTCGAAATACACCATAATCAAGTCAAATCTTATTCCTCACCGATTCTATGCTAGTGTGCTCGTGGTGATAAACTCAAACATGTGAAATCTCTCTAATCCAACAATGAGTCAAAAGACTCAGAATCCTAATGACATGATGTGTTCAAAATGCTAAACAGACCAATGACATGCAAACCACAGAATATGTGTTACCCTTGCTTAATCAAAAACATAGCAAATATATATATATTTTTTTTAACACGAGTACTCAAGGAAAAAGATCGAGAACCCCACCCCAAACTGAAATGACACATTGTCCTCAATGGGTCCAGAGATACAATACCAGGTGAGCGGCGCAAGTCGGGTGTAACGTAGGAGAACACTCCCCCAAACTTGAATGGCAGACACTTGCTCTAAAAAACACAACAGAAACAAACAAACAAACAAGATAAAATGGTAAGGAAAAGAATGAGGGTTGCCTCCCACAAGCGCTAAGTTTTAAGTCTTCAGCCAGACTCTCCACAAAAGACGACAGTCACTCAGAATAACTCGGATCCTCCAACAATGTCGTCTCGATCTCCTTACTTCTCAACTCTAAGAATGGTTTTAATCTCTGTCCATTCACCTTGAAGGTGTTGCCATTCTTAGGATCCTCAATCTCGATAGCCCCATGAGGAAAAATAGACTGAATGATGAATGGGCCTGTCCACCGAGATTTCAACTTGCCTGGGAAAAGATGCAGCCGAGAATTGTAAAGAAGGACTTTCTCACTAGGCTCAAAAGATCATCTCAAAATGCTCTGGTCGTGAGCCTTCTTCATCTGTTCCTTGTACAACCGTTCAGAATCATAAGCATCATTCCTCAGCTCCTCTAATTCATTGAGTTGAAGCTTCCTTTGTGAGCCAGCCTTCAAAAGATTGAAGTTCAGCTGCTTGATGACCCAATATGCTCTATGCTCCAACTCCACGGGAAGATGACATGCCTTCCCGTACACAAGCTGATAGGGTGACATCCCAATCGGGGTCTTGAAAGCTGTCCTATATGCCAACAGTGCATCACTCAATCGCATAGAGCAATCTTTTCTATTGGGGTTTACCGTCTTTTCCAAAATATGCTTGATTTCTCGATTGGAAACTTCAACCTGTCCACTCGTCTGTGGGTGATACGGGGTGGCAACCTTATGTGTGATGAAATACTTTTTCATCAACTACTCAACAATCCAATTGCAAAAATGGTTACCGCCATCACTTACAATTGCTCGAGGCATACCAAAACGAGCAAAGATAGTGTCTCTCAAAAACTGGACCACCACTCTGTGGTCATTAGTCTTGCATGCAACCGCCTCCACCCATTTGGACACATAGTCCACAGCAACCAAGATGTACAGATACCCAAAGGAGTTCGGGAAAGGTCCCATGAAATTGATGCCCCATACATCAAAAATCTCAACAATCAAAATGGGACTGAGGGGCATCATATTCCCCCTGGGGATACTCCCGAGCTTTTGACAACGCTCACAAGATATACAATAAGCATGGGCGTCTCTAAAAAGGGTAGGCCAATAGAATCCACACTGCAAAATCTTGGCAGCGGTCTTCTTAGCACTGAAATGGCCTCCACAAGCACGATCATGACAAAAGGAGATGACATTGGATTGGTCATGCTCAGGTATACACCTCCTAATGATCTGATCGGGACAATACTTGAATAGGTAAGGATCGTCCTAGAAAAAGTGCTTCACCATGGACAAAAATTTGCACCTATCTTGTCACCCCCACTGCTGAGGCAGTTGGCCAGTGACAAGATAGTTCACTATATCAGCAAACCATGGTGTGGGCTCATGAGCAATGTGCATCAAGTGCTCATCAGGGAAGGTCTCCGAAATGGGGCTGGCGTCCTTGGTGTAATCCACAGTCAATCTAGACAAATGATCTGCCACCACATTTTCGGAACCCTTCTTGTCCCGAATTTCTATGTCAAACTCCTAAAGTAGCAAAATCCATCTGATCAGACGAGATTTAGCATCTTTTTTGGAAAATAGATACTTCAATGCTGCGTGATCCGAAAAGATGATGACTTTAGATCCTAGCAAATAGGATCTAAACTTGTCTAGTGCATAAACGACTGCTAACAACTCCTTCTCCGTGGTGGAGCAGTTGAGTTGTGCATCGTTCAGAGTCTTGCTCGGATAGTAGATGACATAGGGGAGTCTATCAACACGCTGCCCCAAAACAGCTCCAACTGCATAATCCGATGCGTCACACATGATCTCAAAATGTACACCCCAGTTGGGTGGCTGAATAATAGGTGTAGACGTCAGAATGCTCATAAGGTCCCCAAATGCTCTCTTGCAATCCTCATCGAATACAAATGGGGCATCCTTCACCAACCACTTGCACAAGGGGCATGGCAATCTTGCTAAAGTCTTGGATAAACCGCCTGTAGAATCCTGCATGGCCTAGAAAAGAACGAACTTCCTTCACCGTATGTGGGAGTGGAAGGTTGGAAATCAGATCCACCTTTGCTTTACCAACCTCTATCCCCCTCTGAGATATGACGCGCCCCAATACAATACCTTGCTTGACCATAAAATGGCACTTCTCCCAATTGAGCACCAGGTTCTTCTCCTTGCACCGTACTAATACCAAAGTTAGGCGGTGCAAACACTCATCAAAGGATGAACCGAAGACAGAGAAGTTGTCCATGAAAATCTCTAAGAAATGCTCTACCATGTCAGAAAAAATACTGATCATGCACCGCTGAAAAGTAGTAGGTGCGTTGCATAACCCAAAAGGCATGCGACGGTAGGCGAAAGTCCCAAAAGGACAAGTAAACGTCGTCTTCTCCTGATCTTTAGGGTCCACAGGGACCTGGTTATATCCAAAATAACCATCCAAAAAACAATAGGACTCATGCCCAGCCAATCGCTCCACCATTTGATCAATAAATGGAAGTGGGAAGTGATCCTTTCTGGTGGCAGCATTCAACTTTCGGTAGTCTATGCATACTCTCCATCCTAATTGAATACGAGTTGGGACCAACTCATCGTCTTTGTTCTCCACTACCGTCAATCCAGCCTGCTTGGGCACAACATGAATCGGGCTCACCCACTTGCTATTAGAGATGGGATAAATGATCCCTGCATCCAACAACTTGATCACTTCAGTCCTCACCACCTCTTGCATAGCTGGGTTAAGCGTCTTTTGTGGCTCCCTCGATGGCTTGGCATCCTCCTCCAAATGTATCTTATGCATCACCACCGAGGGGCTGATCCCCTTGATATCCTCAATAGTCCAGCCGATAGTTTCTTTGTGCTCTCTTAAAACCTCTAACAATTTCTCCTCTTGAGCATCAACCAAGTCTGAAGCTATAATCACAGGCAATGAATCTGCTGGACCTAGGAACTTATACTTAAGAGTGTCCGGTAGAGGTTTAAGTTCCTTCTTGGGGGAATTAGGTATTGCTGTCTCCTCCTTCTCACTGCTCACCAGAGGAGCAGTCTCCAAAATTGCATATGCTTGCTCAAGCAACTTGTCCAAGTCCAAATCTTCTCCGAACTGAGCAAAGCATGCCTCCAGGGGGTCCTCTATGCTTGATTCTTCAACAACCTCCACAATGATTTCCTCTATCAAGCATAACTGTTGCATTTCCTCATATTCCAATGGTTGCTTTCTAATATGGAAAATATTCAGCTCCACTGTCATATTTCCAAAGGAAATCTTCATCACCCTTGTCCTACAATTGATTAGGGCGTTAGCCGTAGCTAGAAATGGCCGCTCTAAGATCACAGGTATTTGACTCCCCACATCCGGAACCGGCTCTGTGTCAAGCACAATAAAATCCATGCGGAAATAAAACTTATCCACCTTAATCAGGACATCCTCTACTATTCCCCGTGGAACCTTCACTGACCTGTCAGCTAATTGCAGTGTCATGGATGTGGGCCTCAACTCTCCTAGCCCAACTGCACATAAACTGAGTAAGGCAACAAATTGACACTTACTCCAAGATCCAATAATGCCTTCTCAATTTGTCTAACTCCTATCATGCAAGAAATAGTAGGACATCCAGGGTCCTTGTGCTTGAGGGGCAACTTGCATTTCAGGATTGAAGAAACCTGCTCGGTCAGGAATGCCTTCTTCGGAACATTTGTCTTACTCTTCACTGTAATCAAGTCCTTCAAGAACTTGGCATATGAAGGTACTTGTTGGATGGCGTCCAAAAAAGGAATATTGATTTGAACTTGATTGAACACCTCCAGAATGTCCTCAAATTTCCCTCCTTTCTTGGGTGCTTGCAACCTTTCAGGGTAAGGTGCTTTTGGCACAAATGACCTAGGAGGGTCCTCAATAATGGGTGTGGCTGTAGATGGCTCGTCATCTTTCTTCTCTTTGTTGCCACTCTGTTCCTTTTCTTGCCCTACGGGGTCTTCTTCTTGCTCAACCACTCGATTGTCCACTTGTCTCCCTGACCTCAGTGTCATAATTGCCTACACATGTTCTTGCCCGTGCACAAAACTTAAGGAATTCCCAACCATATATTGACCTTTTGGGTTGGGTATGGGCTGACTGGGCAATTTCCCTTTTTCTCTCTCACCCAAGTGATTGGCTATCTGTCCAATTTGACTCTCCATCTTTGCAATTGCTTGGGTGTTAACCATGGTGGCATTCTTCACTTCATCTATTGCTTGGGTGTTTGCCATGGTAGAATTTTTAAGCTCTTGTATGGTCTAGCTATTCGATTGTATGAATGCCTTCATTGTTTCTTCCAGCGATGATTGCGACGAAGATGTAGGATGTTGCGCTGGTTGAGTTGAACGACCATGATTCTGAGCATGTGAGGGAAATCCTTGATTCATTGGTTGGCTCTGCTTCCATGAGAAATTAGGGTGGTTCCGCCACCCTGGATTGTATGTCTCCGAGTATGGTCCGCTCGCTTGCTTCCTAAAGTTATTGAAGGCATTCACTTGTTCCATGGAGCACTCGGCAAAAGCCGGTGAAAATGGACAATTATGTGCTAAGTGCATAGGATTAGCATAGATTGAACAGCCATCAACATTGAATGTGTTGGTAGCATTTACGGATTGACCCATTGCAAGGGCTTCAACCTTCTTGGTCAGAGCATCTATCTTTATCCTCAAATTAGTGTCCTCCTTAACCTCATAGATGCCACATTTTTTGGGGATACGGGCAAATTTATCCCGACAACTCAAAAAATCACACTGCTGTGAGCTGTCGGACAACTTATCTAGTGCCTTATATGCTGCATCCCCTATCAGACTTAAGAATGCTCCTCCATTCATTGACTCGATCATACTACGATTGGATTGGGTCAATCCTTGGTAGAAAAACTGAACGAGTCTCCACTTCTAATAACCATGTGGAGGGCATCTTATCAACAACTCCTTAAATCTTTCCCAACACTCCAAAAATTTCTCGTCCTCCTCCTGAGTGAAGGAACTTATTTCCTTTCTGCATTCAATGACCTTTGACATTGGGAAATATTTGTTATAGAACTTGCTTAACAAGCTTTCCCAAGATGTAATGGATCCGGGCGTGTTGGAGTCCAACCATGCCCTGGCTTTGTCTTGCAGAGAGAAAGGAAATAGTCTGAGATGGATAGACTCTTCGGAGAAATTTTGAAATTTGAAAGTGGGGTGTATGTCCTTGAATTTCTTTACATGACTGTAAGGATTTTCAAGTTCTAGGCCATGGAACGATGGTAGGAGTTGGATGACATGAGGTTTCAAATCAAAATGAGTAGCATTGGTTGGTGGCAACACTATACACGAATGGGATGTAGTGAAGTCCACAAGTGCGAACAACTCCCTAAGTGACGTAGTGAAGTCCACATTCCAAGCTCTAGCTTGCTTGGGATTTCCAGCTCTAGCATCCTCATGCTCAACCCTAGGTTCCTCTATGTTATCTTGTTGGTCTCCCATTTCGCCTCTATCCCCACTCTCAATAGGCTCTCTTCTAGTTCTCCTAAGAGTTCTATCAATGTCGGGGTCAAAGGGTATCAATTCTAGGTTCAAGGATCTCCGACCAAGCATGCACCAAACACAAATGCTCAAATAAACTAGCTAAAAATAATGAAATATTCACAAAAGAAAGAACAAACAGACAAAAGATAATAAAACAGAAACAAAATTTTTAACAAGAATAACCCAAAGAATTTGCAGAACAAAATTTCACTTAGTTGCTTCTGGTATGCTAATGCTGCCAAAGGAGATGCGCTCAAGCGTAGGAATTTGCGATCAAGCGTATGTGCGCTCGATCGTCACAGGGGTGCGATCGAGCTTTTATGCGCTTTGAGTGCAGGCACAAAATGGCAAGCGCATGTATGTTTTCTCGCTGCAATAGGCCCGAGTGCGATCGAGCGTAGATAAGCTGCGCTCGATCGCTCTGGCAGTGACTGAATTTCGCCAAACTACACAAAGCACAGAAACACAAAGCACCTTTTTTTTTTTTTTTGTTAGATCAATGCAGAAAACAAAATAAATAAAATAAAATAAAAATCTACCTAAACTAGTAGAAAGATAAAATTAATTCAAACAAAAAAATCAATTTTTACAAAATCAAACGTGTCCCCGGCAACGGCGCCAAAATTTGATGTACAAATTTAATTGTACTCGCAAGCGCACGAGTCATGTGCAGTAAAGTGTGTGCAAGTGCGAGGTCTAATCCACAGGGAGACGTGTTTTCAAGAATCAATTTTCTAGTTTAACCTAATTCTATCTTAACCTAGTTCCAATTTTTGTAACTGTGTCATGCAAAATCATAAACTAAAACTAAACAAATTAAAAATAAGTAATGGTAAATTACTAAGGTTTCCGAATCCCCCTCGTCAAATCAAACAACATATCTTGCATTTTATGCATACAATATTCAATACAAACATACTGTTCAAAAGTTGTAAACATGCAAATTAAATCATTCGATGAATCCATCCGTTCAAAGAATCACAACGAATATTTAATTGAGATGAAATCATCCACCGTATCCGTAGATCACAATGGATATTAGTCTCACTCCAATCATTCGATGTACCCCCAGACGAAACACAACGAATATTAAATTGAACATGAGTATACTACCAACATTTAATCAATTAAACTTAATTATACTGTTGAATTGGCTTTTGAGCAACACTATATTACCAACATTTAATCAATTAAACTTAATTAAACTGTTGAATTGGCTTTTGAACCACTTTCATAATATAATCTCATTGTATGTATAAAACGGCAAGACATGTATGTTTATCAATGACGAGGCTTCATCTTCAACCTTAGTTGAAGGTTTTAGCCTCTCATGATAACAAAAACAACAAAAAATTGAATTGACATCATGAGAAAAATAAAACTTACAATGAAAAACGAAGCACAAGCTTTTTCACGACAAAACGCCGTATTTTAGCTTAAAACGGCGCCTCCCAATGTGTGTTTACAAGAAAAAAACATTGTATATAAATAATAAAAACTAGGGTTCAGCGCTGCTAGGTCAGCGTGAGTGCACTCGATCGCACCCAAGGTGCACTCGAGCGCACTCGGGTTTTTTTCAAGGCTCCTGCGGCTCAGCAATTAAGCGATGCATGCTAGGGCTGACATGGTCGTGCGCTCGAGCGTGCCGTTCTTGCGCTCGAGTGCAGTTGCGCTCGATCGTCTCTCTGTGCGCTCGATCGCACTTCCAGAAATCTCGAATTATTTTGCTTATTTCCACCCTCAAACCGCAGTTTTCTCTTAATGACCTGTAACACACCAAAACACCAAAACTAACAAAAAACATCATAAATTAACATAGCTAAGGGCTTAACAAACATAAGTAAAGGGGCCCAAATATACAATATTTGGCACTCATCAGTAGTTTGATCACAAGGACCAGACATTGGAGCTATGTGATCAGATGAACAAGGAAGAACAGAGAAATGGGTCAAGACTTTACTGATGGTACCACCATAGAGATGGGCCAATTTTTTGGATTTTCAAGTCTTGATAGAGGCTATGAGGTCAATGATGCATGCAGCTAAATTAATGCGATGATTTTTTAGCAAAGCATATAAAAATTGAGCCCTATCGAGAGTAAAATCAGTCTTTCTAAGCACAGGTAATAATTTCCTCATAATCAGACGAGCAAGGATACATTCATGCAATCTAATGGATTTTACTTGAAACGAGGTTAAAGCAAACGGCCGGGGAGTTTAACAAAAAAGCTCACCTAACTCTTCTCTAGTGGGAGCAGTGTCAGGGGGTAAAGATATTGACTACCACACACAAATGGGATATTCAAAATAGTTGAAAACGAATGAGGATTTAATGAAATGCCTTTCCCTCGAACACGAGTTGTGAGGGAAGAGCTGAGAGCACAGTAACCGCAAATATTGGAGTAAAATTCAGGAACTAAATCCAAATAAACAACAAGATGAAGTTTGAAAGGCAACCAACCTTTGGTTTCAAAGAGTTGGGGAATGAAAGCAAATTCCTCAAAAGTGAAATCAAGAAGCGTAATTGGTCGTTCAACTATTGCCTTTCGTTGGTTGAAGCAAATGTTGAAAAAGCAATTTTGATCAAAAGCATTTTGAAACAGCTTTTCAAACCCAGCTTCATTGGCAGCAACCAGTGAGGGATTAAGAGGAGGGGCACATCCAGTGGCTGTCCAAACTCTAAGGGTAGAGCTGGACCGTATTTCAACCGATTAGCCAGTTTTTGTCTTTGAATGCTTTCCTTTTGCAGGAACAATGTTTGAAGACATATCTACATAGAGAAAGACAAGAACCTTAAGTCCCAACTCCACATAATCACACAGTCAATCAAGCCCAAAACGCAAACTTCTCAATTCACAAACATAGAACCACATGTCTTACTCACACACACTAAGAGTTTTTGCAAGGAACAAAAGAAACCAAATCCTACTCAAATGGACAATTTTCAACAGGATAAAGAAGAGTAATCGTAAGCCACAATAGGTAACAATACCTAAACGTGAAAAACTAAAAACATTATTATAAGAACCACAACCAACTCAACCACAACAATAATCAATCGACAAAAAATCTCATGAAATCAAGGAGAAGTGAGATGCATACCTTAAGTTGGTGAAGAGAATTAAGAGAATCAATTGAAATTGCTTTTAGATGAGCAAACTCAAGAGAGAAATGGAGAAAATTCAAAAGAGGAAACAAAATGAACGAAGAATCACACGTGAGAGTTTTAGATTCAGTTTCCATCCTAACGGGGGTACTTCTCGTTAAGATGGGAAGGCAGAAATTGAACAAAGCGTTTAAGTTCCCGTCTTAACGCAATACCTCTCCCGTTAAGATGGAAGGAACACCATTTCACGTCCTAACAGAGAAGAAATCTTGTTAAGACGAAAAGTACACAACAAATCCCGTTAAGACGTGATAACCTCCGTTAAGACGGAATCAACAAAAGTTCCTCCTCTATTCAATTTTTTTTTTCTTTTCTTTTTTGGATTGAAGAAAAATCAACAAAAAAAAAAAAGTAATAACCAATTCTTCCTCAAGAGATAAACGAGAGATTCAGAAGTCAATTAATCCTTTGGTCACACAAATTGGAATAGGCACATTCACAGATTCAATTCTCACAAGAAGAAATTTGAAGAAATCAATCCAACTAAGGCATAATCAGTGAACTGAGTGATCATTTCAAAAGTAGAGGATACAAAATTCAAACCTCATATGTCACACAGGAAATTGTTTATCACTTTAGACAAAAGTCAAACCCCTCTTTTCTAATTCTTTAGCAAAAAGTCACACACCCATTCCTTCTCAATTGTCCAAGACATTTATTAGATGAGGAATCAATCTCTTGGGTGTTTCACCTTTTACTGTAATCCAACTTTCTGGCTGAACATTCAATGAGGAACAACCAAATGTTCACTCATATCTTTAGTGCGAACGTTCGGGAGGGGACCACCCCAAACGTTCATTGACCGAAATTTGATCCACTGGGTATTGATCAAACATTACACCTACAACCGTAGAGCCATTATGTAATAGTACACTGAACATTCGGCCATAGTACCAAACGTTAGGTGACAGTCTAGAAAGCATTTTTAACCCATTCTCCACCTCTATAGCATGAGACATGCCCCTAACCCCTATAAATACCCTCATCTCTCCCATGTGAGAGGAGAGTTCTAGAGAGGAAGAATGAAGATTTGGGGGAGATTTTGCCAACTTCAAGGTAACCCTTGAACTTTTACTACGTTTTCATGTTGTCTTGTCATTATATTTACTTCCTTCAAGTTTTTAAAAGGTGTTGTAACTTGTGAACAATTTTCCATGGAAGAAAGGCGATGTTTTCAAAAACATTTTAGAATCACTTACTTCTTGGTTTCTCGTGTGTTATACTTCACTATATGTGCATGAACTTTCTTAGAGCGTAGGGTGCCCAAAACTCTGCATTTTTGACTCTGCCTGAACATTGTTCAATTCTGGCCGAACATTCTCGCATGTTCGCTAAGAATCCATAATGCATGAAAGTAAGCTTTTTCGACCTTTTAGCTAAGAGTGATCAACTATGACCTTTTTGCGCCTTTAGTGATCTCGCTAGCACTACGTATAACAATAGCCGTGCTTCATTATAGCAGGGGTTCGAGATGTCGGACGACTCAAGCTAGCGTACTAGGTAAGTAAACACTTATAACTGCTTTCCTTAAAAACGTGTGATATGTTAGCTGACTGAGCACGCGTATGATATGAGCAAACCTACTTTTGTATAACTTGGTAACTGTCTTAATAATTGGTTGATAAGATGCTTCGTATAACATTGTACTCCGGTAAGTGCAATAATGGCCATGGGCTTACTACATATACTTAATTTTATGGTCAAATGTGTGTGTAGATGTGATATATGGGCTTTGGATCCAACGATTATTTCTTGACAGGCGCAGCCATAATTGGGGGATCACTATAGGACGTACATTATTAGTAGCGTGTCAGACTCGGTTGGGCTGCTAGTATATGGAGGGTAGCGTACGATGACTAGGGCACCGGCATTATATTATAGGTTCCTCGGGACAACGCCAACCCCGCTGAGAATGGGTAATATCTCGGGTAGACCATACATAATAGTTATGACCTATTAAAACATTAGTTTCCTACATTAAAACTCTTAGGCAATTGCCACTAGAAGTACGCCTATTATTTTTAAAAAAATGATATTTTTATAGTGTATTAATAGAGACAACATGTAACGCCCCTAAAAATGGTCTTGACCAGCCTGGCAGGGTTACTGACAATTACACCAGTTTAGCCAACTGGTGGCTAAACGGGGAATCGCCCCTCTAAGCATTATCAGAGTTAATGCATAGGAAGGTGAAATAGATTTGAGAAGTCTATAAATGATTATAGATAATCCTCAATATTTAAAGACATAAAGCAACTAACAATAATATAAAGCAAACCTAATAATAGCATGGAGACCTTAAAGTAAAGTCTGTAGTGGCAATCGTACCACTCTTGGGTTCTAGAAATAGGCTTCCTATAAAAGTAATAACCGCGTAAGTCTAATGACTTAGTAAGTAAACTTCACGATTGAGTATGACATGGGTCCATTATTAAGCAAAAATAAATGCGTAGTTTTGCTAAACATTGAAATGAGGTGTTGTCACCGTTAATACACCGTAAAAGTATTGTTTGGTTAATAAAAGGGTGGTGTATTGTTGTGCCAAATATACACCTAAATTAATAGGCAAATACTTGGTACATTTTACTCGCAAGTGCACAGGATCAAACGATAGTATAACAGGCAAATACGAGATCATTCCCACGAGGATTGGTAAATTATGTTTAGAAGTAATTTCCTATTTAATTAACAGATAAAATTCAAGTGTCACGATTGAATTTAAAATAAAGAAATAAAATAAAAGATAAACTAAAACTAAAAAGGATTAGGGTTTTGATATCCACCACTAATCAGACTAGTTAAGTTAACAATATGCCAATGCGCCAATCATACCGGTATATTTAATGTTTGCCAACCTAAGGGCATGGGTGCCTACTCCTTAAGCTATTGATCTCCCTAAGCAACGAATTAGGCATGGGTGTCTACTAAGTTGTTCTTTAAGAAAGCATAAATCTATGGAAATCGACAAACACATGAGGCTTAGGGCATGGGTGTCTACTCCCGGTTCCCCATGTTGATCAACCCAAGAACCTGGTGTGGATTTCTTTTGTTACTCTTATTAAACCCAGGACTCGATCATCTAAATTGATTTAATTAACTAGTCCATACCACATGCATATGTTGATCAGCCAAATCCATATGACGAATTCAAGATAACAGAAATTAATCAAGTTAAATACACCAAAATATAATTGTAGTAAAGGCACCAATATTGAAATCCTAAATAGACATGACTAGGGCTTCAATCTAGCCCCAATTAAAATATAAACTACGTAACAAAAATAAAAGATGGAAGAGAAGAAAAACCCAAACTCCTCTTGATCTAGCCTTCAGCTCCTTTCCAGAATTTGTGCTTCTTTCTCCACACTTTTTCCTAGAAGCTAAAATGTCTATTTATAGGCCTAAAGAAATCCTAGAACCACTAGTAAATCTAGAAAATTTGCAGGGTTCAGTCCTATTACAAGTGGGACTTGGAATACCCTAATATGGAAGGAAAGGGAATTCTGGCCGCAACTGACTTGCTCTTCACGCACGGGTGCGCTCGATCACAGCCCATGTGGGCTCGATCACAGGACTGCAATTGATCTCTAGTGTTGGGCTCTCGATCGCAGGTGCGATCAAGGATTCTGCTTATGCGCACGAGCGCACACGTTGCGCTTGTCTGATCCTTTTGCTTGTAGTGAGCTCGATCACAGGGGACCTGCGATCGATCGCACTACCAGAGCTTCCAGCTTTTCCCAAATTTGCTCTTTAAGTCCAATACTTCCAGATTTGCTTCCTTTTCTTCCAAAAGCCTACAAAAACAAAGAAAACACATAAAAGAACTAAAATAGCATAAACTAACAAAACTAAGGAATTAACAAATATACGTTAAGGGCTTAATTTATGAATATTTTGGTACTTAACACACTCCCAGCAACAATTGCCTAAGCGTTTTAACGCAGAAAACTAATGCTTTAAAACTATCATGTATGGTCTATTCAAGATATTATCCCTTGTCAACAAGGTTGGCGCTGTCCCGAGGGACCTTTAATACAATGCCGGTGCACTGATCATTGTACGCTACTGTCCATAACACTAGCAACCCGACCGAGTACGACCTCGGGTCGCACACGTTACTAATGATGTACGTCCTATAGTGACCAACCAATAGGCAATGGCTACGCCAGTCACGAAACAACTATTGGATCCATGGCCCATATAACAATACACATATTTGACCATAGAATCAAGTCTATATAGTAAGCCCATAACCATTATACCTCACGTACCTGTGTACCATGTCATACAATGCATCTTATCAACCAATTATTAAAGCAGTTACGAAGTTATTACAAAAGTAGACATGCTCATATCATACATATGGTCAGTCAGCTGACATATCCCACGTTTTTAAGGAAAGTGTTCATAAGTGTTTACTTACCTCGTTTACTCGCTCGAGTCCTCTGACTTCACGAATCCCTGCTAGAACGAAACACGACTCATCTTCATAATCAGTACTAGAGAACTCTACGAGGTTCCATCTAATGAAAAGGGACTGGTAAAACCTTTTATACACATTTATGGGGCTAAGGGGTGTGTAACCCGCTCTTTGGGTGCTCACTCCCTAGGGCGAGCGTTCGGCCAAGGGCTAGGGTTTGGCCAGAAATCGCCCAAAATGTGTCTAGGCTTCTACCTAAGACTATGGGTTGGTATTTTCTCTCCTAGGCTCAAAATAAACACATATATCACAAGAAAGCACATCACAAAGAATCAAAAAGCCTTTTGAAAACATTTCTTGGTTTTATTAGGAAATAGGCACATCCAAGTGCAAAACATATTATCATGCAACTTTTAAAGATAACAAGTGTGGGATGAAAGATTTTCGAATCATTTTGGTTTTGCAAGAAATGGTACAAGAACTTGTTATGACATCTTTAAAACTTGTAACATGGAGAGAGTAGTAACAATAATTAAAAAGAACATAAAGGAAGGGTCAAGAAATCACCTTAGAAGATAGCAAGGCTTCAAACTCTCTCCTTCTTTTCTCCAAAAATGCCAAGGAAACACTCAAGGCTCACAACAACACTTACACAATAGTTCTATGGAGTAACCGAGGTTAAAATGAGGCTGAATGGTCGAGTGGGGGTGGGTTTATATAGGAGAAAAAGCTGAGGATGCTGCATGAGAAATTTTGAAAAGGTGCGAGAGCTCTTGTACTATTGTGTCAAGCACTCGTGTACTGTTCACAACGGGTTAAAAATGCTTTTCAGGCGTACGATTGGGTATTGTCCAATAGTCTAAAAATTGGTCAACGAGTGTTTGCATACTATAGCGACGAGCGAGCATGTACTATTTATAAAAAGTAAAAAATGCTCAGATGTAAGATTGGGTATTGGACAAGGGATACAAATTGTTCATTTGAGGGCTCGTGTGGTCCCTTAGCCGAGCGCTTGGCCAGTGAGGGTACATTTTGGGGTTTTTGATTCTAAAAATCTTAAGAGGCTTGGGTTATTCAAATGAGGTTTAGGCCACTTGGTTTAAGGCTTTGTTTTAAGGAATTATTAACCAATTAGGTAATCTTTAACTTTTTAAAAAGAAGTGGTGATTTGCCAAGGTATTACACAATCCCTCCTTTAAATTCTTGTCGTGCTCAACTGTAAGGTTTACTTACTATGTCTTTAGACTTATGTGGTTATTACATCTTATAGGAAACCTTTTTCTAGGAAGAGGATAGTGGCGAGATTGCCACTTCAGATTTATTAAGTTGATATGGACACCTACATGTTGTTATTAGGTTTAATCAGACTATTTGTATTACTATTTGTTGTTCCATGTTTATAATCGAGGATACTTTATGCTTTTATTATGGTTAGTGGATTCCTCAGATTTATTTCACCTTCCTATTCATTTACTCTGATTATGCTTAAAGGGGCGGTTCCCCAGTTAGCTACGAGTTAGCTAAATTTGGGTAATTGCCAGTAACCCTACTAAACTAGTCAACACTAAATTTGGGGGCATTACAGAGGGAGAACAAGAAGTTAGAGCAATGTACATCATGCAAGACATCAAAGTGGAAGGATGACATTAGTGAGGGAGAAGAGTCGTCTCCAAGATATAACCAAAAGCTGACAAAGGTGTTGCAGTGATTTCATTTGATTCCAAGGTTGCAACGGTTGTTTATGTCATAGCATACTGCTACACACATGAGGTAGCAAGCTCATGCACACACTAAAGATGGGGTACTAAGGCACTTGACAGATGGTGAAGCCTTGAGGACATTCAATTCACATTACCCGGACATTTCCACTGACCCACGCAGTGAAATTTAGCTTATCCTCAGATGGATTTAATCTTTTTGGCAACATGAGCACAACTTGTAGTACTTGTCCGGTAATGTTGGTACCATACAACTTGCCTTCTTGGATGTACATGAAGCAACCATATTTTAAGCTATCCTTGATTATCCTTAGTCCAAGTTCACCGGGAATGAAAATAGATGTCTAGCTACAACCCCTTATATTAGAATCTACAAAATTATGGGATGAGGGAGTGTTGACTTTTGATGTATTTGTGAAAAAGAAGTTTACTACGTGAGTAACCTTGATGTGGACAATACATGATTTTTCGCAAATAATTTTCAGATTATGGGATAAGAGAGTGTTGACTTTTGATGTTTTCATGAAAAAGAGGCTAACGATTTGAGCGGCCTCAATGTGGACAATAAATGGTATTTTCATATTTTTTGACAACAATTCAGCTTGCTTCAGCAATATAAGCCATTGTGGGCTTAGTTCTGCACTTCAAGTATTGATCCAATTTTGTTCTTTCAAAGTTATTATTATTTTTTCTTTCAAAGTATTTATCACTGAATACCCTTTAACCTTTGTTGATGATAGTTTTCCAAAGAGTGACATGGCGCAATATTCAAGGAGTGGCACGATGTTTGAGGAGTCATCAGGCTGCAAAGAATAACAAACAAGAGGATAAGACCTGCCGGGGTGTGCTGGCGGGGAATAGTTTCGATGCTTAAGTCAGTAGTTGATTTAAGAGGGAGAGAGTAATTAAGCAATGAGAGCTTGTGAGAGAATTGTGATTACCAAATAATGAATTGAAGCTTCCCTTTTATAGGCATCAGGTAGCAGTTGTCTCCCCAGAATAATCGGCCCCACGTTCCTGAGGATCCACGTGTGCTATGTTGGTGAAGTGGATCGTGGGTTGTGGCTTACTCGAAGATCATGAGATCATGGAGTGTGTTAGTGGGTGGCTCGGCCATGCTTGTATCGTTCGTGGGTGCTCGAGTAAACCTCGAGTGCATGTGTCTTGATTTGGCGCTGATAGCTGTGCCACGTTCTAGCAAACATGGGTGCTATGTTTGGGTGCTGGTGAATCCCATGTTTGAGTAGTGAACCTGGGTTTTCTCTAATAGCCGAATGACCATTGTACCCTCGATCAAAGACTGTTATGCCCTCGGCGGGCTAACCATGCATCAGGCTGGGCCGATTCAGTCTCGGCCTGGGCCTAGTCTTAACGGGCTTGTACATTGGACTAGGCTTAGAGGTATGTTGGGCCTCATGTGGCTGATCCATGACTCAACATTTACCCCCCAATTTCCTTGTCCGAGTGACCATGGAAATTTTATGTTCCTCAGAATGGGTCGGCCTCCATAATCTCAACCTATCCTCGGTGAGAGGATTTTCTTAGATCGATCTTCAGAGATTTTAAATTTTTTAATTTTTTTTTGGTGGGAATTTTTGTCTTTTGAGCTTCTCGAGCGAGTGTTTGAACCTTTCTAACTAACAGCATGAAGACTGTTGGTCTTCCTGAGTGAACGATCTTAGAGACCGTTGGTCTTCCCGAGTGATGGACGACTCATGTTTTAGTGTTTGAATCTCGACGTTATTGCCATGTGTCATTCTTTGTTTTATTGGTGAGTACAGTGACCACGTGTCGGTTTTTCAGGTGGTGGAGTGGATCGAGGCGCGCCTTTACGAAGAACCCTAGGATCTTAGGGTTTTAATATTGCGCCACTTCTTCCCTCTTTCCACTTGAGTGTTTTCTCACCAAACCCCTATAAAAAGATCCTTTATTCCTCATTTCTCCATTTTAAACATTTTAGAAGCTCCTTCTTTGTAGAAACTTCCCATTTTCTTTCTCTAAGCTCTGCAACTTCTTTTCTTTTCTACGGGCTTGGTTCCATCTCTGCAACTTCTTTTCTTTTCAATATTATTTTTTTAGGGTTGTGTTTTTCAGGGTTTTGGTCGATTGAATCCCTTTTGCCGAGCCTTTTGTTGGTTCAGCTAGCCTAGTGCTCAGTTATCTTCGACTCCTTCTTCCTCTCATTGAGCCTATAGTTGACCATCTTCGGTGAAGCGTAACCCACCTTCTAATTCAAGGAGGTTAACCGCGTATCCCTCGGTTTCTCATACCAAGCCTTCTTTATCTGATGAGTCGAAACGATGGGGAGGAATCTGATGGTTTAGGCGAGGCATACCCAGCAGTATGGTGGTCATCTCTCACATCTGCCGATGAAGGTCAAATTAGGAGGAGTTGCTTTATTCCCTTCCTCATGGATCTTTTGTTCGACAGAGGCCAAGACGGGGCCGTGGTGCAAGAAGGCGTGCATGAAGTCTGCCTGTACGAGGCAATGTTTAGAGCTGGGCTCAGATTGCCCTTCCCAAAGGTTGTTTGGGGCGTTCTGAGCCACTTGAACCTCGCTCCACACCAAATTGCACCCAACGCTTGGCAGTACTTCTTCGCATGTGTTGCTCTATGGCCGCTTGTCCTCGAAGACAAGCACCTTATGACAGCTTGGGAATTCTCATGGGTTTACAAGATTTTGAAGAATCCTCAAACCGACGCCATCTACAACTTCCAAGTTTGGGAGAAGGTGAAGATGATTTACTTGAAGCCCACTTACTCCAGCAATAAGAAGTGGAAGGAGAACTTTTTCTTTGCTTCGGGCAATTAGGAGTTCTTACCATCCGAGGTGGAATGTGCTTCGAGCGTACCTCAGGAAACTAACATCCCAGACGGCGAAAGTAATACTAAAACTTCTTCACTTCGTTACTCGGTTCTTTTTGTTACTTCTAATATCTTGTGCTTTTTTCCAGCATACAAGCGTCCCAATCTATCTAATGAGGAGCTTGACCAAGTGAACCAAATTCTGGCCTCCACTCAGAACAAGAAGAACTACAGCCGTTTAGACTATGGTTATCTAGCCACGGATAAGTGCTAAAATATACATATTTTAGCCCATTAATTTACATATGCTATTCTCTTATTCTTGTTATTTTGTGATGTTTTGTCTTGCTTTTGTGTTTTCTTGTGTTTTTAGGTGTTTGAAGGAAAATAAAGTGTTTCTGGAAAGTTCCAAGCTTAAAGGACAATTTGGGAGAAAAACTGCAAGTTTCATGAAGGAGCATAAGTGCTTAGGCTCAAGCGCACCAATGCTCAAGTGTAGAAGCAGAAGGCTCAAGCACATCAGCGCTCGAGTGTAGCATAACAAGGTTTGAGCACGGAGGTGCTCGATCGCAGAAGAGTCCAAGCTCAATCGCACAAGCGCTCGAGCGGATGAAGCCTACTATCAATCACAGCATATGCTCGATAGCACCAACTTGGGATCGAGCGCCTAGCTGTGGTAGAAGACCTTTTTCACTCCATACTTAGTTTTTAGACTCCTTTTGGATTAGGAGACTGACCTACGGTTTTATTAGGATTTCTAGGACTTCTAGGCTTCTCCCATTCCTATAAATAGACCTCTAAGCCTTCAGAAAATACGTACAATCTTGGAGAGAAGAATTAGAGGCTACTTCAAGAAGCATTTTTGGATTTTTCCTTTTCCTTTTTATTTTATTGTTAGGATGATTAGCATCCAAAGCATGTGTAGCTAAACCTTTGTTAGGGGCTAGATTGAAGCCTTGATTATGTGTTTTTAGGATTTCAATATTGGCGCCTTTGTAACAATCATATTTTGGTATATTTAAATTGATTATTTTTCTGGTTAATTGAATTCCTCATATGAATGTGCCTAACCATCATATGCATGTGTTTGGATGTGTTATTTAAGTCAATTTGGATGACCTAGTTTTGGGCTTAATAAAGTGATAAAATAATCTCATCACGGGTTCTTCGGGTAATCACCATAGAGAAACGGGAATAGATACTATGCCCTAGGCTTCATTTATTTGTCGATTTCCATAGATTTAAGCTTTCTTAAACAACAACTTAGTAGATATCATGCTAAAACCTTTGAGAAAGAAAAGAATTAGAGTAGATACCATGCCTAATTCGTTGCTTAGGGAGATCAATAGCTTAAGGAGTAGATACCATGCCCTTAAGTTGGCAAGCATTAAATATACCAGTATGATTAGAACATTAGCATATTGTTATCTTAATTAGTCTGATTAGTAGTGGATGTCGAAACCCTAACCCTTTCGTTATTCTTATTTTCTTTTTAATCTTTCAATTCATGACAATTCAAAGATATTTAATTTGAAAAATTAATTCTAAGCAAAATCACCAATCCTCATGGGAATGATCTCATATTTGCCTAGTATATTATCGTTTTGATCTTGTGCACTTGCAGCAAAATGTACCGAATATTGTCTATTAATTTAGGTGGTATTTGGCACAACATGTTTTTGGTGCCATTGCCGGGGATTGTGTAAATTTTGTTTAGATTTTTTTTTTCCTTTAGTTAATTTTGTTTAAATATTTAATTTATTTCTTGTTTCTGGTTTCTAAAATTTACATTCCATTCTGCAGTGGTGCGATCGAGTGCACCTCTAGTGCGATCGAGCGCACTGTTGCAAGGCAATCGAATGCAAACCAACAGCACCAAAGCTGCCATACACGAGTACAATCAAGCGCACCCCACATTGTGTTTGAGCATACCTGCGCTTGTATGCCCCTACGCATGCGAGTGAACCCACACACACGCACACACATCTGCACAAGTGCGATCGAACGCACTCGTCCGGACTCCAACACCTTGGGCCAACTGTAATTAGTTCTTTTTATTTTTGTTTTTATTTTCTTTTTGTTATTTAATTTAATTTTATTCATGTGGAGAGACAAGGCAACTTAGAAGGGAACTTAGAAGGGAGATTCTTACCCTTCAACAAAAAGACGAAGGCCTTTTCGTCGAATCATGGGAGCACTTTAATGAGCTACTTCTAAAATGCCCACATCACAATGTATCTCAAGAAGATTTGGTACTGGCATTCTATGAAGGTTTAAATGATGTCAACAATGGTTGTGTAGATTTAGCTTGTGGTGGCATGTTGATGGAGAAAACCAGTGAGGAAGCTGAGAACTCTTTGAGACCTTAAGTGAGAACTCCCAACAATTCTCATCTAGAGGGAGACAAGGACTCAAAGGAAAGGGCATACATGAAGAGAACACAAATGGTGGAGTTCAGATTCAAATGGCTACCATGGAGAGAAAGTTGGATATCCTAGTAGAAGCCATGACTAGTCACAACATTTCCCCTGTTCAGCAAATTGCACAAGTCGAGGTATGTTCCGTATGTTCTCATCTTGACCACACCACTGAGACTTGTCAAATGTTTTCAATTGTAGATCAGGAGCCGGAAAAGAATGACCTTGAAGATGCCAAGATCCACGGACTACGTAGGAGCAGACAAATGCTCAGACTAGCCAGACCATTTAGAGATTGGAGGAACATGTAAGGAGATTGGCCAAGGTAAGTGAAAAGGAGAAGGTGAATTCACCACCCTTCCCACAGAGGTTAGTAAAACCAAAGAAAGAAAAGCAACTTTTGGATATTTTTGAAACTTTGAGAAAAGTTGAAATAAACATTCCTTTATTAGATGCAATTTAGCAAATTCCTACTTATGCTAAATTTTTAAAGGACTATTGTACTCATAAAAGAAAGTTTCAGGATCATGAAAAAGTGCTTTTAATAGAAGAGGTAAGTGCAATGTTGTTGACAAAGTTGCCACCCAAGCTGAAAGATGAAGGTAGTTTCACTATTCCTTGCAGAATAGTTGATCCACTTTTTGAATGTGCATTATTGGATTTAGGATTGGGTATCAATCTGCTACCACACACTTTGTATGTGACATTTGGTTTGGGGGAGCTATAACCAACCTCAATCACCTTACAATTGGCAAACAAAAGCATATGAAGACTGAGAGGTATCTTGGAGGATGCCCTGGTTAATGTAGATCGATTTATCTTACCTGCTAATTTCATTGTGCTAGATATGGAAGAACCCCCTATGCTTTTGCCCTTGCCTATTATCTTGGGAAGACCCTTTATGAGAACTGAAGAAGCTAAAATTTGTGTTAAAAAGGGTACTGTAAGTATGAAGGTGAATGGGGAGAAAATAGAGTTCAAAATTTTTGATGCATTGAAATTACCCCAAGATAATCTGGATTATTTTAGTGTCTATCTAATTCAAGATGATGTTGAGAAATTTTTCCAGATCCATCATATTGATCAATTGGAGGCCACCCTCACTCATAGTTTCACAAGGCAACACATTGAACTAGACTATGAGGATGTTACTGAGGACATCGTTGAAATCGTGCACTTCCTTACAGCTTCTCCAACATCAACTCTTATTCCCAAAGTACCAAAGGGCCAAGAGAGTAATCGGTTAGAGCTTTTAGATGAGCAAAAAGAGACCATCGAGGTAGAAAAACCTCTTGAGTATTCTTCTCATGTTATTCTAGTTCTTGATTCCCTTCTGGATGAGAAACTATTGAGAATACTCAAAGTGATCTACCTTGATCTGTGGACATTCGAAATCACCCTACGGTAGGAGAAATTCACTCTCTTTGGTGCAAGAGAAGAAAAGACTGGAGCCTCAAATTTAAACCAAGAGAAGTCAAAGTAGTCTGGCTGAAGATGTTAAACTTAGCGCTGGTGCGAGGTAACCTCATATCATATCCTTTAAATTTTTCTGTTTGTTTTTCTTTTCATTTTTGTAGTTTATTTTTAATTCTTTTTGTTTTCCTTTATTATTTTAGTAGTTGTTTTTCAGGGAAAAGTGTGATTGCATTCAAGTTTGGGGGTATGCTATGAGCCATACCTGTGTCCAACCAGTTTTCCTATCTCCCTGGTAAGATCTTTCCATGTTATCTACACATTGAGGGCAATGTGTAATTTAAGTTCGGGGGTATGAGAGACACTTACACAGACTTTGTCCCTTTGTCCCTTTGTCCCTAATTTTTTTGAAAAATGCATGTTCATGTTTGTCTTAAGATTTTGGTTGATCTGAAAAATTGTGATTTGATTTTCGTGGGTGAGTTTAAAATTTTGAACACATGATCTGATTATAGAGTTTCTAAGCTTAGTTACTTAGATGATCTGTATGTTTCCAATGTCTTGAGTAAACCTGGGTGACTTGTTGGATGAATACTTTGGCATATTAAAGAAGGAAAAGAAAAGAAAAGAAAAAAATTGATCAATAAGAGATTTTCACTAAGTAACTGGACCTCTTGCCTCATTAAGCAATGAGTGTTCACATCAAAATGTGAGAATTTTGATTTGGTTAAGTGTCATGGCTAGTTTAGTTTTGTAGCCTTTTTGACTCGAGTTAGTAAGCCCTGAGGAGTGTTTTTACACCTAATGCCCTAAAACCATCTGGGTTGGGAGTCATTGGCTTAAAGCTCGTTAAATGGGTCAATTAGAAAGCTTAAGGGAACTAAGCATTGCAAAGCTTGACCAAAAGGAAAGAAAAGAAAGTTATGCCTTGGTTATTTATTCCAATGGGAATCCTAATGAACTTTGAGGCATTGAGTCATTGCACATTGGAAATAATTGGAAGCTTCATAATTATGCGTTAGTTCATTTTACACTAAATTGAACTTGTGATGTCCAAGCTTGTCTTTTGTAAGTGATTAGACTTTGGAATTCCAATTCATTTTGAAGATTAAGTTTATCTTTTTGAGCTTGCTAATAAATGAAAATCATGGGTCTGAGTGCTACTTTAATCTTTTGGATAACATTAACTTTGCATAATGTTTGTGGGTAACATTTATGCTAAACCCTCACAAGACTTCACTCGTCCTACTAGGGATGCCTAGGGGTTTAAAAGGCACATTGCATATGCTAAATGCAATTTTGTTTCCTACGACAGTGGGAGTAAAGTCATTTTTATTTTATGTTCTTTTTGTTTTTAGTTTCGTATTACTTAGAGACTAGCAAGCTAAAATATATATATTTTAGCCCCTTAATTTACATATGTTAATCTCTTAGTCTTTTTATTTTGTAATGTTTTGTCTTGTTTTCGTGTTTTCTTATGTTTTTAGGTGTTTGAAGGAAAAGAAAGACTTTCTGGAAAGCTCCAAGCTTAAAGAACAGTTTCGGAAAAAAGCTGCAAGTTTCATGATCAAGCATAAGTGCATAGGCTCGAGCGCACCAGCGCACGAACACAAAAGCAGAAGGCTCCAGTGCATCCATGCTCAAGCGCAGAATAACAAGGTTCGAGCACAGAGGCACTCGATTGCACAAGAGTCCAAGCTCGATCGCATAAGCGCTCAAGCAAATGAAGCCTACGATCAATCGCAGCCATGCGCTCAATCACACCAACTTGGGATCGAACGCACTCCAACACCCAGATGCGGTAGAAGACCTTTTTCACTCCATATTGGGTTTTCAGCCTCCTTTTTGGATTAGGAGACTGACTTATGGTTTTATTAGGATTTCTAAGACATCTAGGCTTCTCCCATTCCTATATATAGACCTCTAAGCCTCCAAAAAATATATACAATCTTGAAGAGAAGAATTGGAGGATACTTCAAGAAGCAGTTTTGGGTTTTTCCTTTTCCTCTTTATTTTATTGTTAGGATGATTAGCATCCAAAGCATGTGTAGCTAAACCATTTGTTAGGGGCTAGAATAAAGCCCTAATCATGTCTTTTTAGGATTTCAATATTGGCGCCTTTGTGACAATAATATTTTGGTATATTTAAATTGATTATTTTTTGGTTAATTGAATTCCTCATATGAATGTGCCTGATCATCATATGCATGTGTTTGGATGTGTTATTTAAGTTAATTTGGATGACCGAGTCCTGGGGTAATCAACATGGAGAATGAAGAGTAGATATCATGCCCTAGGCTTCATGTGTTTGTCGATTTCTATAGATTTATGCTTTCTTAAGGAACAATTTTGTAGATACCATGCTAAAACCTCTGAGAAAGTAGATACCATGCCTAATTCGTTGCTTAGGGAGATCAATAGCTTAAGGAGCAGATACCATGCCCTTAGGTTGGCAAGCATTAAATATACCAATATGATTGAAACATTGGCTTATTGTTATCTTAATTAGTCTGATTAGTGGTGGATGTCAAACCACTAACCCTTTCGTTATTCTTATTTTCTTTTTAATCTTTCAATTCGTGACAATTCAAAGATATTTAATTTGGAAAATCAATTCTAAGCAAAATCACCAATCTTTGTGGGAATGATATCATATTTGCCTACTATACTATCGTTTTGATCTTATGCATTTGCGAGTAAAATGTACCAAATGTTGTCTATTAATTTAAGTGGTATTTGGCACAACAGCCACCATGGCCAATATGGAGAAGTATCCGGGGTACCCCCCAGTTGGCAGGTCGGGCAATGCTGCTCAACAGAGGAGAAGGCCAGTTACCAAGGCTTTGGGAAAGTCAGTTGCCGAGGCTTCAGAGAAGACTGGCAAGGGCGAGGCCTAGGCTTCTGATAAAGGCAAGGACAAGGCTGGCGAGCCTTTGAAAAAGTCTGCTGCCGAGAAAGCCAAGAGGAATGTAGAAAACGCCTTCACAAGGATTCATGTGGCAGCCAAGGTTCCAACTTTAGCTGCGACCCCACTAAGGCTAATGGACGAACTGGAGGAGTCACCTCTAAAGAGGAAGAAAATACAACCATTGGATCCTCGGGATGCTTTCACACGGGTAATGAGTGCATCAATGGAGGAGTTCGAGATGCCTCAGACCAACACCATTCTTGACATTATGAACCTTCTAGGAATTCCGGTGACCGAGGCTCATTCGATTGCCGCCCTCTCGATCAACGTTGTTCCAGCCAATCCAATGATACCTTCCGGTTCTTATTTGTCAATGAGGATCTAGACGTGGAGCATATTCTATAGCAGGTGTCCACTCAAAGGTCAAGGAGCCCACAAAAAAGCGAGGGCCAACCGATCAATGTAGAGAAAGATGCAAAAATGGATCCAACTCCTGAGGACAAGACTTTTCAGTCTCAGATTGTCTCAGGGGCAGAGGCTGAACTAATTCTGACAACTACTTTAGCTGAGGAGACAGAAGTTGAGCCAGAAGCTTCGCACCCGACCGAGCTAGAAGCTTTGAATCGAGTCGAGGCTAAAAACGCCAAAGCTGAACTGTTGAGGATGCTAAGGCTGAGAATGCCGAGGCTTCACATGCTGAAGCTGAACATGTCAATGCTTCAATTCCAGCTGAAGCTTCCACGAAGCAGGCGAGAGCCCAGAGCACCAAGGTTCCTGCTTCTACAACTAGTCTCCGAACAAGTCCGAACCCGGTGAGCTCTTCGGCTGTCAGTGCTCCTCCAAGCTCAGGAATGCCTTATCCTTTGAACCAACTGGGTATTGGGCTCATTGGCCATCCTCTCAAGGCCATTATGGACATCATTCTTGTGGGCTACTCCAAGGGTCTTGGGAGAACTTCTGATGCGAAGGTGGCAGAACTCCTGCTGCTTTATCAGCTGGCGGTAAGTCCTTGCTCCTATTCTTTACACATTTTTCTATTTTCGTCATGTTAACTTGAATTCTTTTTCCAATGTGTTAAATTAGTGTGCGTCTTTGCTGACTTCCAAGACTTCATCTAGAATGCAAACTTTGAAACCGAGGAGATGCAGAAGAAGCTACAAGAATCGAAAAAGGAAAATGCCTGGCTCAGAGGGATCTTGGCAGAGCAATACAAGGGATGCTTTTCTTGGGCTAGAAGTAATCTTTGCTGGTGGCTCAGGCTTCTGACGTCAACTCTCAGCTGCAGGGTCTTGAGGCTCAGAACAATGATTTGACTGCTCGGGTGTAGGAGTTGGAGGCCGAGTTAGCGGCCATTAAGGATAAGTTTGAGGCTTTGGAGATCGCCTTCTCAGTGGCCCAAGAAGAGATGAATCAAATGGAAGAGGCCTTGACAGAATCTGAGCTTCAACTAAAAGCAACCAAGGAGAAAGAGGCTTCTCTGTCCAAGGAGCTCTCGAAGACAAAGGAGGAAGCCTCGTCTCGGCTGCTTAAATGCATGATGGCTTAAGAGAAACTAGCTGCATTGTTCGAGGAGCTGAAGATAGTGAAAGAGGAGGCTGAAAGCTGCCCAATTAAAGGAATACAAGCTTCAGAAAAGGTTCAAGCACCTTAAGAGCCAATTCAGGCATTACAAGACAAAGGCTCGGAGTTACTTCAAGCAGCTCTCCATTGCAGCATGGACCTAAGATCGTGCATGGGCCCAAAGGTTCATTTAGGGGTTCGAAACTTACCGAGAGCTGGTCAAGAATCCTACAGATTTGATTGATATTGAGACTATTTCTGCAACTAGCTTCCCTACCTCTGCCAAAGCCATAGAGGAGGTCACCCGTTCGGGGCAAAAGGAGATGCTGGATGCACGAGGCATCACATTGTTCGGTGTTGACCGCAAAGATTTTGAAGATTAAGAACAGTCGGTCTCATCGATAAAAAATGTAAACTCAGGAAGCACTGAAACTACCTAGACTGGCCCTTTCGAGGCTAAAGACTTGTAAAAATATTTTTGAATATTTTTAATGAGAAAAAGGTCATTTGTTCAACTTTGTGGTCTCACAAGTTTTCTTTTTCTTTTTGCAATCTTAAAAATAAACTTAAAAGCTTAACTTTTGTGAATGCTTGGCTGAATGCTAGTTTGGCCGAATGCTTGGCTTCTGGAAAGCACCTTTACAGTTGTATTTCTCTGAGCTAGTTTAGCCTTCGAATGAGCCTGCTTCCGAGGCTTTTCATTATTAAAATGGGCTAAGTTCAAAAAGCGCATTTACGGCTATTTTTCTTGAACAAAGCCTTCGAACGATCCTTCTTCAAAGACTTTATGTTCTTAATGGGTTAAGTTCAGAAAGCACCTTTACGGCTATATTTCACAAACATTATCCTCAGGAAATGACCTTTACAGCTATATTTCACCAAGGTGTTTTAGCCTTAGAATTAACCTGCATCTTGTTGTGTCAAATACCACCTAAATTAATAGATAATATTTAGTACGTTTTAACTCCCAAGTGCACAAGATCAAAACAATAGTATAGTGCAGCAAGTACGAGATCGATCCCACAGAAATTGTTGATTTTATTTAAAATTAATTAAAAATATCAACTTGTCACTGAATTGATATTGTGAAAAAGAAATAAAAAGGTAAAGACGGAGCTTTGATATCTACCACTAATCATACTTAGATAATATAACAATATGCCAATGCTTTGATTATGTTATGTATATTTACTGTTTGTCAACCTACAGGTATGGGTGTCTACTCCTTAAGCTATTGATTTTCCTCAACATCAAATTAGACATAGGTGTCTACTCTAATTCTTTTATTTCTTAAAGGATTTAGCATGGGTGTCTACTAAGTTGTTCTTTAAGAGAGCATAAATCTATGGAAATCGACAAACACATGAGGCCTAGGACATGGGTGTCAACTCCCCGTTCCCCATGTTGATCAACCCAAGAACCTAATGTGCATTTCTTTTGTTACTCTTATTAAACCTAGGACTCGGTCATCCAAATTGATTAATTAACTAGTCCATACCACATGCATATAATGGCCAATCACATACATATGAGGAATTCATGAAAGTAGGAATTAATCAAGTTAAATATCACAACATGATCATCACAAAGACGCCAATATTGAAAAATTAAATAAGCATAATTAGGGCTTCAATCTAGCCCTCCTAAAGAGTTAGTTACACAAAATTAAAATAAAACCAAAAAGAAAAGGGAAAGAAAGAACTGAAAATTGCTCCTAGAAGTAGCCTCCAAATTCCTCTCCCCAAAGTTGTGCCTCTTCCAAGGATGCTTATTCTCAATGTTCAGAGGTCTATTTATAGGCCTTAGAAGTCCTTGTTACCCTAGTAAACCTAGAAAATTTGTAGGGTTTTAGTCCTATTACAAGTAGGACTTGGAAAACCCTAATATGAAAGGAGAGTGAGTCTAGCCACAACAGATGTGTCACTAGCGCACGAGTCCGCTCGATCACAGGTCTTGTGCGCTCGATCATAGGTCTGCGATTGATCTTATGTGTGAGATGCTCCATCGCACATGACTGCTTTGCTGCGTGTCCTCTCTGGTAGTGCATCTTCCCTGCGATCGATCGTACTGTCAGGAACTCCAATTTTTCCCAATTTCTTTCTTTGAGCCCAAATCTTCCAGATTTACTTTCTTTTCTTCCAAAAGCCTACAAAAGCATGTAAAACATATAAAAGAACTAAAATAGCTCAAATTAACAATATTAAGGAATTAACACACATAAATTTAAGGGCTAAAATATGAATATTTTGGCACTTAACACACCCCCAAACTTACATATTGCTAGTCCCTTAGCAATACGAAACTAAAAACAAAATGGAAAAATAAAAACAAAAAGATAAATCCATCTTTTGTGGGATGTACGGTTGCATTTAGCATATGCAACAAGCCTTTTAAACCCCTAGGAATTCCTTAGAGGGCGAGTGAAGTCTCGTGAGGGTTTTCTAGAAATGTTACCCACAAACGTTATGCAAGAGTTCATATTATTCAAACATTAAGGTATCACTCAAAACCATGATTTTTCATTCATTAGCAAGCTTAAAAAGATAAACTCCATCTTCACAATGAATTGGAATTTTAAAATTTAATCACTTACAAAAGACATGCTAAGGCATCACAACTTCGAAACAGTGTAAAGTGAACTAGTACATAAATATGAAGCTTCGAAGTATTTCCAATGTGCAATGTCTCCATATTTCAAAGTTCACTGAAATCTCTATTAGAATGAACAACAATGGCATATTTTTCTTTTTCTTCTTCTTTTTTTTTTTTTTTTTTTTGGGTTAGGTTGTGCAATGTTTGGTTCCCTTAAGCTTTCTAATTGACCCATGTAGCGAGTGTTAAGTCAATGACTCCCAAACCAGAGGGTTTTAGGGCATTAGGTGTAGAGACACCCCTAGGTCTTACTAACTCGAGTCAAAAAGGCTATAAAACCAAACTAACCATGACATTAATCAAATCAAAATTCTTCACCTTTTGACGTGAACACTCAATGCTTTGAGGCAAGAGGCCCAGTTACTTAGTGAAAAGCTTATCAATGATCATTTTTTTTTCACATATATATATACCAAAGTATCCATCTAATAAGTCATTAGTTTAACTCAAGGCATAGAAATACACACATCAGACTTCATGTCATACCCCACAAATTATGTGCTAATGTGCTTGTGTAAGATCAGATCAAACATGTGAATTCTCAATTGTCCTAAGCAAGTAACCAAACTGAAAAACTCAATTATCAGATTATGTGTTCAAAATTTTAAGCTCACCAATGAAATCACATCACAATTTTTAAGATCAACCAAAATTTTAAGACAAACATGAACATGCATATATATATATATATATATATATATATATATATATATCACAAACAAAAATAAAATAAGACTGGGAAATTTTTTTTTTTTTTAATTTTTTTTTTTTATCATAAACAATAAAAATGAAAATAAAATAGAATTGGGATAAAGTGTGTGTAAAGTGTCTCCCATACCCCCAAACTTAAATTACACGTTGTCCCCAATGTGTCTATATTATGGAAAGAATTTACCCGGGAGATGAACGAACTGTTTGGAATAGTATGTCTCCACACCCCAAAACTTGGATTGAAGCACATTTGTCCCTGCAAAACGGAATCCTAAAATAACAACGGCAAACAAAAATAAAAACAAATAAACAATGAAATAAAAAGGATATACTGTGAGGTGCCTCCCATGAGTGCTAAGTTTAACGCCTTCAACCAGACTGTGGTACTTTAAACTTGAAGCACCAATCTTTCCTTCTCTTGCACCAAAAGGATTGAATCTTTTCTGCTGCAAGATACTTCCAAGTGTTTATAGATTGGGGAGGACCACTTTGAGTTTTCTCAAACAATTTCTCATCCAGTGGGGAATCATGAACTGGAATAAAGTAGGAAGAAAACTCAGGGTGCTTCTCTATCTTGTTGTCCCCAATTTGCTCATGTGGTAGCTCTAATAGACTTCTCTCTTGGCCTCATGGTGTTTCAGGAATAAGAGCTAATGGTGAAAAAATCTTAGTGCTTTCTTCTCTTTCCTGATGTGGCTCCTATGGAACTTCAGTTTGCTCCTCATTTCCCTCTTCCACTAGATTTTCAACCACCTCTTCACTCCTCAGTGTGACAGCTTGTTCATGATAGTAGGATGTGCACTTTTCCATCAACTACCTTTGACACTCTTCATCTTGGTATTGTTGAGGCCAATCGATAGGGAATGCACTCAGCTCCTTGGCAAATTGTCCCATTTGTACTGCCAGTCTTTGAATGGCTTGATCGATTCTTTGAAATACTTGATCGGTCCTTGTATTGATTTGTTTTTGATCATTCATAAATTGCTGTTGTGAAGTCACAAATTGTCGTAAAAGATTCTTCAGGTCATCCTCTTCTGGGGCTTGGGCTGGTTGGACTGCTTGTTGGGAGTTGCCTCGCTGTCCTTGAGGGTTCAAAATATTCCTACTATTACCCCATGAGGAATTGGGGTAGTTGCGCCACCCTAAATTATAAGTGTTGGAGTAAGGATTGTTCTTGGGAGGATAAGTGTGCTGTCCCACATAATTTGCTTGCTCTTGATCTGCAGATGAGTACAAAGGGCAGGTCTCAGTAGTGTGATCCAAATGAGAACGTATTGCACATACCTAGAGTTGGGTGGCTGGCTGAATGAGAGAGATGTTTTGAGTAGTCATGGAGTTTACAAGCATATTTAATGTCTTCTGCATGGCAGCCATCTGATTTTGCAGTGGTGAAGCCGATGGAGAGAAATATGAATGATTTCTAGGAGTTTGAGCTTGCCACGGGAAATTTGATTGTTGGCTCCCGGTTGGGTTGCATGAATCAAGATAGTTGTCGTTTCCCGATCTAGAGACCGATGTGTTCATGTATTGGTTAGAAATTTGTCTCACTATGGGACATTCTCTAACATGGTGATAAGGATCGTGGCAACATGAACATGGTCTACGAGGTGTCGGAATGCCACCCCACATGTGTGAAGGCAAAAATAAAATAACAAAAAGAAGTTAAAATAAAAAGGGAAATAAAAACAAAATTAAAAATAAAAACTTACTAATATGCAGACTCGAATGACCCTGCATGAAACAAAAGAAAAAAAATCAGATCTATAGTTAGTACAGTAACTGTGCTGCTTTCTGGATGTGCGATCGATCGCATCTTGAGGTGTGCTCGAGCGCCCCCTCTAGAGGCAAAACACGAACTGCAGGAGAAACTAGAAAAATATAAAAATTTAAAACAAAAATAAACTAAGGAAAATAATTCCAAACAAAATCAAACAATCCCCGGCAACGGCGCCAAAAACTTGTTGTGCCAAATACCACCTAAATTAATAGATAATATTTAGTACGTTTTAACTCGCAAGCGCACAAGATCAAAACAACAGTAAAGTGCAACAAGTACGAGATCGATCCCACGGAGATTGTTCATTTTATTTAGAATTAATTAAAAATATCAACTTGTCACTGAATTGATATTGTGAAAAAGAAATAAAAAGATAAATGAAAAAGGTAAAGGCAGGGCTTTGATATCCACCACTAATCATACTTAGATAATATAACAATATGCCAATGCTTTAATCATGTTATGCATATTTACTATTTGTCAACCTAAGGGTATGGGTGTTTACCTCTTAAGCTATTGATTTTCCTAAGTAACGAATTAGGAATGGGTGTCGACTTTAATTCTTTTCTTTCTTAAAGGATTTAGCATGGGTGTCTACTAAGTTGTTCTTTAAGAAAGCATAAATATGTGGAAATCAACAAACACATGAGGCCTAGGGCATGGGTGTCTACTCTCAGTTCCCCATGTTGATTAACCCAAGAACCCGGTGTGGATTTCTTTTATTACTCTTATTAAACCCAGGACTTGGTCATCCAAATTGATTTAATTAACTAGTCCATTCCACATGCATATAATGGCCAATCACATACAAATGAGAAATTCATGAAAGCAGAAATTAATCAAGTTCAATATCACAACGTGATCATTACAAAGGTGCCAATATTGAAATATTAAATAAGCATAATTAGGGCTTCAATCTAGCCCTCCTAAAGAGTTAGTTACACATAATTAAAATAAAACTAAAAAGAAAAGGGAAAGAAAGAACCGAAAACTGCTCTTAGAAGTAGCCTCCAAATTCTTCTCCCCAAAGTTGTGCCTCTTCCAAGGATGATTATTCTCAATGTTTAGATGTCTATTTATAGGCCTTAGAAGTCCTTGTTACCCTAGTAAAGCTAGAAAATTCGTAGGGTTTTAGTCCTATTACAAGTGGGACTTGGAAAACCCTAATATGGAAGGAAAGTGAGTTTGGCCATAGCAGATGTGTCACCAGCGCACGAGTGCGCTCGATTGCAGGTCTTGTGTGCTTGATCGTAGGTCTGCGATCGATCTTATGTGTGAGGCACTTGATCGCACATGACTGCTTGTGGTAGTGCGCTCAATCCAGGGAACCTGCGATCGATCGTACTGTCCAAATTTTTCCCAATTTCTCTCTTTGAGCCTAAATCTTCCAGATTTACTTTCTTTTCTTCCAAAAGCCTACAAAAGCATGGAAAACATATAAAAGAACTAAAATAGCACAAATTAACAATATTAAGGAATTAACACACATAAGTTTAAGGGCTAAAATATGAATATTTTGGCACTTAACACATCTAAGGTTTTCAATTCTTTAATTGGGCTAAGTTTGGAAAGCGCCTTTAGGGCTATATTTCACAAATGTTATCCTCAGGAAAGCACAATTGCGGCTATACTTTCTGAGGATTTTCTTTTACAGTGAAGTGCCCTATCAGCTATATTTACTGAGGCATTGTCTGATACTATAATTTCAAAAGATTCTTTATTGATAAAATGCTTTTACAAAGAAAATCATAAAAGTTAAAGTGAATCCTCTTCATGAAATTACAATAAACTTAAACAAAGTTTTTCTTCAGATTTTCGGCATTCCATGGTCTCGGGAGTGGTTTCCCCTCTGTCTTCTAGGTGATATGCTCCAGCTCTATGGCATGCCACTACTTTGTATGGTCCTTCCCAGTTTGGAGCTAGCTTCCCCTCTCTTGGCTCCTTGGTGGCGACAGTGACTTTTCGCAGAACCAAGTCTCCGATCTTGAAGCTTCGGTGTTTAACCTTTTGGTTGAAATACCAAGCTACCTTCTCTTGGTTTGTTGCCATTGTTACTTGGGCTTGATCCCATTTCTCCTGCAGCAAGTCGAGATGCAGCATGATGACTTCATCATTGGATTCTAGCCGAAAGGTCTCCATGCGGAAGCTTCCTGATCCAACCTTGATTGGGATGACGGCTTTGGTCCTAAAGGCTATAGCGTAAGGGGTCTCTTTCGTTGGAGTTTTTTTCGTGGTTCAGTATGCCCACAAGACCTCAGGGAGATCCTTGGCCCAATCTCCTTTGCGCTCACCAAGCTTCTTCTTCAGTATCTTGAAGATGGTCATGTTGGTGGCTTCTACTTGCCCATTCGCTTGGGGATGTCCAGGGGATGAGAAATACCTTTGGATGTGGAGCTTAGCACACCATTCTTGAAATGAATTGCAGTCAAATTGCTTTCCATTGTTCGTGACGAATGCATGTGGAATGTCACACTGATAGATGACATTCACCCAGAGAAACTGCTCCATGCTTTTGGCTATGATGTTCACTAGGGCCTCTACTTCTGCCCATTTGGTGAAGTAATCAACAACTACTACTGCGAACTGAACAACCCCCTTTCCTCAGGGCAACGGTCCTACTATATCCAGCCTCCATTCAAAGAAAGGCCAAGATAAGGGAATTGAACTCAGCTCCTCCGGGGGTTGATTGGGATTATTGGCGAAGCGTTGGCAACTGTCGCAAGTTTTAACCATTTTCATCGAGTCCCGACTCATGTTCGGCCAGTAGAACCCTGCTCTGGCAGCTTTGTGTGCTAGCACTCTTGCTCCTGAATGACTGTCGTAGATTTCTTCATGAATCTCTCGGAGGATGTTGTTGTGTCAATTTATATTAAATTGCAAGTGCACGAATTGATTGTAGTTAACGGATTGCAAGTGCGAGGTCGATCCCACAAAGAATTGTATGTTTGAAAAACAACTTATATCTAAATTAATCGAACCCTAACCTAGTTCCAAATTTTTAGAGATTTTAGTTTGCATGAAAAATCAAAAGCAAAAACAATTTAAAGAGATTGTAATCTAATGATGAAGCATTAGGGTTTCGGAATCCGCACTCACAAATTCATAGCACATAGTTCCATGATCTATAATCGTTCCCAAAGTTCTCACATGTAAATCTTAGATTTGTTTTACTATTGCTTCAAAGAATTAATCAAAACATCCCCCATATCCATTCATAACCCTAATCACAAAAGAAATCCAATATTTAATTAAATCATTAACTGTATCCATAAATCACAAGAAATTATCCAATTTTTATCAAAACATCAATTGTATCTAAAGAATAAATCGCAGGGGAAATCCAATTTTTAACAAAGAAAACCAAACAATCAATTGCATTGAATAATCTTAAATCATCAAGTGTATCCTTGAATCACAAAAGATATCCAAGAATTATTCAATCCAATTGATTAGAAGTACAACAATAGGGCAATTAAATCATTAAAGTGGGAAACACTACATACATGGAACAAAGTGTTAACCATAAGTGAGGCTTCATCTTCAACCTTAGTTGAAGATTTAGCCTCTCATGGTATTGAAAGACAAAACAAGATTGATTGAATTCATAATGGAAAATTGAGTACTTACAAATATGGAATCACAAAGTTGAGATCCAAAAGCTAGGAAACCCTAAAACTCTCTTCTTTCTCCTCTGAAATCTTGAAATTCGTAGCCTCTTTAAACTAATCTGATAATTATCTATTTATAGGCCTAAAACTATGGTTTTACAAGTTGAATTAGAATACAACTCGCTGTCAGATTGGATAGGTGTGCTCGATCGCACACTTAGTGCACTCGAGCATCAATTCTTCTCTGCGGCGCACACATGCGCACGCGATGGGCTTTGGACTAGGCACATCTATGCTCGATCGTGGGGCGCTGGGTTCGAGCGCATCTATGTCCGTTGGCAGCTTCTCCAAATTGTGCAACTTTTACATAAATCCCGAAATTTTCCCATAGCCACCTAGAAAACACTAAAGACACCAAACTAACCCTAAACATTAGATAATAACATAGCTAAGGAATAACAAAAGTAAATTAAAGGATCCAAATATGCAATATTTGGCACATATCAGATGTAATCACCTTCCTTCTTGGAGACGCACTTGAGAAGGGATAGCATGAAACTCTGTCTGTAAAGGGTTCCATTTACCATGGTAAACCGAGTAGCCTTAGTCCTTAGTTGGACTGCCTTCTTCTTGTCGGTTGGAATAGTGCCCTTCTCCAAGTACAATACTAGCTCTTCTGCCCACTTAGGCATCATCTCTATTGCTAAAACCATTATCTCTTCAGTTTTAGCAGGCTGTAGTAGAATTTATACTGGTTCTTCGATTTCTTTAGCGTCGTCCTCTACTGCTGAACCCATCTGAGCCAAATGATCTGCTCTTTTGCAAAGTACAGCTTCATCTATTCTCCTTTAGCTTTGAATTCTCCTCGGATGTGTCCAATAATTACTTGAGAGTCGCTTCATACCTCTACGAATTCTGCTCCCATCTTTCGAGCCAAGCTGAGTCTCGCCAAGACCACTTCATACTCGGCTTCATTGTTAGTAGTCTTGAACTTCAATCTCAAAGAGCTACACAACTCTTCTCCGTCTAGTGTGATCAACACCACTCCTGCTCCACCGTTTTTCTTTGTGGATGACCCATCTATGTAGATCACCCATACTTCAGCCCTTGGCCACTCTTCTGTTTCTGGCAAATTGGTGAATTCTGCCAAAAACTCTGCGAGTGCCTGGCCCTTGATGGCATTTTCAAGAACAAACTCAATATCGAACTCCCTTAGTTCGATTACCCAGTTCGCTAATCTACCGAACAAATCTAGCTTCCGTCACACCCTTTTCAACGGGTACTCAGTTAGTATTTTGATTGTATGAGCCTAGAAGTATAGGCGCAGCTTCCTTGATGTAATGGTCAAGGCGAAGGCAAGCTTCTCCATTTGCACATACCTTTCCTCAGCTCCTCTCAATGCTCAGCTGATGAAGTATACTAGCTTCTAGATGCCTTCTTCTTCTTGGATTAAAGCTGCACTAACAGCAATTGGAGATACGGCTAAGTATAGATACAGTACCTCTCCAAGAATAGTTTGGTTTAAGAGAGGTGGGCTAGCCAAGTACTTTTTCAGCTGTTTGTAGGCTTGCTCACACTCCTTAGACCATTCAAATGCCTTTCACAAGATCTTGAAGAAAGGGAGGCATTTATCGGTTGACCGAGAGATGAACCCATTCAACGCTATAATCCTTCCCATCAGTTGCTGAAGCTGCTTCGTGTTCTTCTGTGATTGCATGTCCAAGATTGCTTGGATCTTCTCGAGGTTGGCTTCGATTCCTCAGTTGGACACCAAATAACTGAAGAATTTCCCTAAGGAGACTCCAAAGGCGCACTTCGCGGGATTCAACTTTATCCCGTATTGCCTCAACGTCTTAAACGTTTCTTGCAAATCATGGGTATGGTCTAGTGGTAACACACTCTTGACAAGCATGTCATCGACATAGACTTCCATGTTTCTTCCAATTTGTCCTCAGAACATCCTATTCACCAGCCTTTGATAGGTGGCTCCAGCATTCTTCAAACCAAATGGCATGACTTTGTAGCAGTACAAGCTTCGGTCTGTGATGAAGGCAGTCTTCTCTCGGTTAGCTGGATACATGTAAATCTGGTTATGACCAAAAATGCATCCACGAAGCTGAGTAGCCTATATCCAGCCGTTGAATCCACCAATGCATCAATCCGCGGTAGTGGAAAGCTATCCATCGGGCATGCCTTGTTGAGGTTGGTGAAGTCTATGCACATCCTCCATTTCCCGTTGGGCTTTTTGACCAATACTACATTGGCCAACCAATCAGGATAGTAGACCTCTTCGATGAACTGAGCCTTGAGCAACTTCTTTGCCTCTTCGGCAATGGCCATATTTTGCTCAGAAGTGAACTTCCTTCTTTTCTACTTCACTGGCTTCATCTCCGAGTCCACATTTAGCTGGTGGAGAATCTCCTCGAAGCTAATCCCTGGCATATCTTCATGTGTCCATGCAAACACTTCTACATTTTCCCGAAGAAAGCTGGTGAAGCTTCATCAGATTTTTCGGGTTAGTTGTGAGCCGATCTTCACAACCGTGCCTTCCCCCATAACTACATCTACCAGCTCCTCGGCTGGTTCACCCTTCGGCTCACTCTCTTTTCTGCTGCCCACATTATTGATCGTTAGGGGCACAAATCCCGAGGTTTCCTTTAGGGAAGTGTAGTAACACTTCCTTGCTACAATCTGATCTCCTTTGACTTCTTTGACTCCTTCGTCCATCAGGAACTTCATCATCAAGTGGTAAGTTGAAGTTACAGCCTTCAATTTACTCAGTGATGGTCGATAGATGCTTGCGTTGCAGGCAGATGGTCGGTCAACCACCAGATATCGGTCGAGCTTCCATTCTCCACCAAAATTTGATGAATAGTATGAATAGCCACTATCATCGTCTCTACTAATGCGTCAACGTGGGGCATTGACACCCCTGATAAGTGCCAAATATTGCATATTTGGACCCCTTTATTTACATTAGTTAATCCTTTAGTTGTGTCGTTATTTAATATTTTGTGTTAGTTTTGTGTTTTTAGTATTTTGTAAGTCATTGAAGAAAAACTACAGCTTTAAAGGGAAAAAATGAAAAGTTTGAAAGAAAGAATACTTTGAGAAGACCTAGATTGTGTGGTTAAGTATAACCAAATCCAAGAAAAGGTTAAATCAGATTAAAGTTCAGATTGGATAAGATTTCGGATCGGATTCAAATTCAGATTCTGCACATGTCTTAGTATTTTGACCATAACTCTCCGTTCAAATATCGGATTGAAGTGATTCAAACGGCATTGGAAAGCTAGCTCAAAATACTACAATTTGTTGTGAAATAGGATTTTCGTAATTCGTACAGTTACTATGTCAAAATCGCCCCGCAATTAAAGGACACAAATTTGGACGAATCCTATTCCGATTTCAGACTTCTATTTTGACTGGGAGACAGACCTCCGAATTATCTAAGTTTACTTGGGCTTCTAGGACTTCCCTAAGCTTATAAATAGACTTCTTTGCATTCAAGAAAATATACACAATCCCAGAGAGCAAAATTCTTTTGTTTAGTTTTTCTTTAGGTTTAGGTTTAGGTTTAGGTTTAGATTTTATTTTTATGTGGAGCTAAATTCCCAACTAAGGTTGGGGATGAAGCCTCACCGATGAAGAACAACATCACTTTTATGTAAGTTTTTATTATTCTGATTTTATTGGGTTTTATATTTTAATTGTTTTACTTCTAATCAATTGTATGGAGTGATTCTTGGATATCTCTTGTGATTCAAGGATACATGTGATGATTTGAGATAATTTCATATGATTGATTGCTTTGCTTTTAACTCATAAAAATTGGATATCCCTTGTGATTTGTTCTACGGATACATCTGGTGTTTCAATTGAATTTGGATTCTTTTTGTGATTTGGTCAATGAATGGATACATGGGATGGTTTTGATTAATTCTTTGAAGCATAGTAAAACATATCTATGATTTAATTTGTGAGAACTTCGGATTAATATTGATGAACATAAAGTATGTTGTTATGATTTGGTGAGTGTGAATTCCCAAACCTTAGTACCTTTATCCTTAGATTTACTTATTTTATTTAGTTTATGTTTATCCTTTAATTTTCAAAACTCAAAAATCAAAACCCTTTTGGAACTAGATTAGGATTTAATTAGTTTAGATATAAATTGCTCTTTCAAAAATACAATTCTCTGTGGGATCGACCTCGCACTTGCAATCCATTAAACTACAATTGATTCGTGCACTTGCGAGTTAAATAAATTTGCACAACAACCCCCTCTACATTTTCTTCTAAGAATGAAAGATTCATCGAATACTTCTTTTGGGACTTGGAGGGCCTTTCAAGAAGGAGAACCTCTTTTGTATTCACTCTCCTTGCATGAGCCTTCCTTGCTGAGTTGGACTCTCCTATCATATCTTGATTTTGAGAATTCTGGTGATCATCTTAATCTCTTCTCGGCTCGGTATCCTGTCTTCTCCTCACATCCCGTCCTCTTTTGACATGGTCATTGTTGGCTTCCAGCCGTAGAGACTCCTAAGGGTTTCTACCCCTATCCCTCTCGTCGGCTAGGAACCTCACCAATTTGCTAAGATACGTAATCCTTTTGGTTGCTACGTCTCTGTAAAGGAGTTCTTATCTTGGTCGCCATCTAAAGTGAGGATCCCTCCTGATCTCCATGAATACCTCGGTAATGCTGGTATTCTGTGGAGTCAGTCTCTGGCCCTGCTGGTTCCACCTGCTTTCCCGAAGTCCTAAGGCTTTTCTCCTCCTTCCTCTTCTTCCCAGAGCTCTCCGATACTATCTAGCTGCTGCTGGCCTCACCTTGGTCCCCCTCTGCTTTGGACTTCATTAAAGCCCCAATGGTTTCCACCTAGTTGATGAACTCCTCGACTTTGTTTATAAACTGCCAAAAAGTTACCAAAGTTGGTCTCCGAGCTAGCTCGGCCATCAAAGGCCCTTCAGTTCTGATCCCGTTCATCAAAGCTGACAGGACTATCTCTTCATTTGGGCTTTCTACAGTTAGCTTCTCTTGGTTGAACCTCAACATGTAGTCCTTCAAGGAGTCATTCTTCCCCTGCACAAGGGATAGCAAATAGGCAGGGTTTTTCTTCCTCTTTCGGATTGCTAGAAATTGGCTTAAGAACTGGCGTCTGAGGGAATCAAAGCTATTCAGAGACTTGGGAGCCATCTTCCCGAACCACTCCTTGGCAACTCCCTTCAATGTCAAAGGGAAGGCTCGGCACACGATCTCATCAGGGGTGTCATGGAGAATTAGGTGAACTCGGAAGCTCTCCATATGGTCAGCAGGATCCCCGCTCCAATCATACTTGTCCACTCGAGGAACTTTGAACTTGTGAGGGAGAGGATACCTTATTACCCAATCTGTGAATGGCATATTGGTATTGTGCATCAGATCCTGGGATAACGAACGATCCTCTCCATTCTTCTTCAGAAGAGCCATCTTTGCGTACTTCTTTAAATCATTGACCTCCTTGTCAACACTAGTCTCCTGACGCCTCTCATGACGCGATATGCCGTGGTGAGGTCTTTCGTGATGAGATTCTTCATGGTGCGATCTCTCATGGTGAGATTCTTCATGACGAGCTTTCTCAAGATAAGATCCTCCTTGAACTGTCGTGTCATGGGAGCCATGAACAGAGCTCTCGCTATCGTGGTGATGTACAGGTCGTTTCTTTCTGAGTCTCTTTTCACACCTTTCTCCACGCTCTCGGTCATCTCGGTTCTCTCTAGCAGGGAGTCAGGAAATGAGGTCTTCATTCTGCTTCTTCATGGCTTCCATGGACTTGGACATACATGTCAAGAAATCTTCCTTGGTGGCGATCCGAGCATTGGGATTGTTGGACGTTCCAAGAGCTCCAGCTTGAACATTGCCATCGGGATTTGAGTGTGTAGTCAGCATGTCAGATTGTGAATGGTAAGAACTGAAAATTGAAGTCCCACAGACGGCGCCAAACTATTGATGACAGCTTTTCGAGGAGTGACATGGCACAATATCTGAGGAGTGGCACGATGTCTGAGGAGTCGTTGGGCTACAAAGAATAACAAACAAGAAGATAAGAGCTGCAGGGGTGTGCCGGCAGGGGATAGCTCCGATGCCTAAGCCAGTAGTTGATTTAAGAGGGAGAGAGTAATTAAACAATGAGAGCTTGTGAGAGAATTGTGATTACCAAATAATGAATTGGAGCTTCCCTTTTATGGGCATCAGGTAGTAGTTGTCTCCCCGGAATAATCGGCCCCACGTTCTCGACGATCCACGTGTCCATGTTGGCGAAGTGGATCGTGGGTTGTGGGTTACTCCATGATCATGAGATCGTGGAGTGTGTTAGTGGGTGGCTCGGCCACGCTTGTGTTGGACGTGGGTGCCCAAGTAAACCTCGGGTGCACGTGTATTGATTTGGCACTGACAATTGTGCCATGTCCTGGTGAACGTGGGTGCTATGGTGAATCCCACGTTTGAGTACTGAAAGTGGGCTTTCTCTAATAGCTGAATGACCATTGTACCCTCGGTCAAAGACCGTCATGCCCTCAGTCGGTTGACCATGCATCGGGCTGGGCCGATTAAGTCTCGGCCTGGGCCTGGTCTTAACGGGCTTGTACATTGGACTGGCTTAGAGGCATGTTGGGCCTCGTGTGGCCAATCCATAACCCAACAACCTTCAATCTTTAGATTCTCATTACTATCATTTGTTGTCAAAATAATTCTAGTTGTGTCCGGCATCGGTAAAAGAAATCATTGTTTGAGGGGGGAGAGTGAGAGGACACAAATATCCAATTTTCATTTTGAAGGGAAAAGGTTAGAAAAGCATTGTTAAAATGTTTTTGAGACGATGATGACAAGTTAGACAACTAGCTGTAATGCAACACTGATATGGTGATATATTAAAGAATCCCTCTACATTGTTGAAATATCAATAATAATCAAGTGTCATATGATACATACAAGTTATAAATGAAATACAAAGAACTCGACAAATTTTTTTCTTTCCATATATACTCACCATCCTATTCAAATGATCAAAACAAATTTCTATCGTTTTTGGAAATTGAAGACTTTAATGGACACAGCAAAGATAAATGCAAAGAGTAATGTGAACCCAACAACGGCAGCCGCAGCCACCCCCACGAATTCATGTTTGAAACCAAAATATTCTCTCACAAATTCTTCAACTGTTTGACCAGTTTCAAGTTTGTTCTTCTTATCTCCAAATTCTGATGCAGTCATCCCATACAAAGTCCAAGCTATTGGACATACCCAAGAGTACCATCTCCACCAAATAGGGATCCTCTGCATAAGGAAAGTGGTTAGTCATATTGACAGAAGAAAATAGGGTATATTACAATTGAAAGAATTCGAGGAGGAGAAACTTACAGGCCGTGGGATTATGAATCCTGAAAAGAGGTTCCATATTCCATAAAATGCAGAAGCAATTACGGAAGCAATGTGGTGGTTTGGTGTCACGCCAACAGCCATCATGCCATAGAAGGTGAAGTACAGTAGTGAAAAATACATGAAAAATAGATACCAGAAGAATTTGGCAGCAGTCCATTCAAATCCAATCATTGCATATACTACGACACCATAGGAAACAGCTTGTACAAAAACATATGGGAGCTCAATCACAACCTGCAACAAAAGATTTATTGTGCACGGAACAAAAATTCAGGATCGCAAAGAAGCAGAAAAGAACATTATAGAAAACAAATCAATCACACACGACACCAAGATTTAAGTGGTTCGGATTAGCAGACCTTCATCCACTGGCAGAGACAATTCAGGAGAAATTTACTAACGAAAGATGGAGTACAAGGATAGAAGGAGAAAACCACTCAAAATTCAAAGCCGCAATACACCCAAATCTCACTCCCATACAAAAGAAAAAAATAACAAAGGAGAGAAAAACTAATACAAGAAAAAACTCTTGTTTTTCCTAAGTACCTTACAACACAAACACATGAGAAAACTAAGTGAGGTGACACAAGTTTCTTTATTATTCTGCTACTCTTTGATGTTGCCGTGGCTTACACATGTTTTCTCCAAGTTTACAAGCTGGCCGAGTAGGTTCTTTTATAGGAGCACTAAGTCAGTGCGTGAGAAGTCTAAAATTGGCTGGGAGTAGGGCAATACTCCAAGTTCAAGAAGGAGTAAAACACCAAGCCAACTAGGAGTTCAAACAAATCCCAATTGAAGTAAGAAACAAAGAACCAGCTGGGCCCACTTCTAACTTGTGAAATACAAGTCACACCACAACAATCTCTACCTTGACTTGAATTTCATCAAGTCCTCATACAAATCTCCTCATAACGTCTCCTCCAACACCCTGAAGGGTAATCACAAGCTATAAACAACAATCAAGTGCAAGCAACTCTTGAACTTGAGAACTAGAACTAGCTTAGCCAACATATACACTAGATTTTCCTCAGAGACAATTTTCTTCAATGTAATATCTCCTCGTGTCACAACCAGATGGCCAGCATAATCTGAATTGGCATACCCAATGACACTAGGCTAGATACTATTGTCACTATCAAAGACCAAACCAACATTTGTAGCACCCCGTAGATAATGGAGTATCCATTTCACGGCCGACCAGTGAACCTTACCAGGACTAACAACACTGACTACATGTAAAACATTTGGACGAATGTGCACCATAACATACATGAAGCTCCCAAACGCACGAGAGTAAGGTACATGCGACATGAAATGCTCATCTTCCTCACTCTACTGTGTTAACCCTATTGATAGTTTGAAATTCTCTGAAGGAGACACATCTGCTGAATAAGTGAGATGACACAAGTTTCTTTGTTATTGTGCTACTCTTTGATGTTGTGGTGGCTTACACAGGTTTTCTACAAGTTTACAAGCTGGCCGAGTAGGTTCTTTTATAGGAGCATTAAGTCGGTGAGTGAGAAGTCTAAAATTGGGTGGGAGTAGGACAATACTCCAAGTACAAGGAGTAAAACACAAAGCCGACTAGAAGTTCAAACAAATCCCAATTGAAGTAAGAAACAAAGAACCAGCTGGGCCACGTCTGACTTGTGAAATACAAGCCACACAATAACAAGATTAAATTGCATAGTATGGGTAAAGTTTTATGTGACATTAATTAGTTTTTTCTTTTTTTTCTTTTTTTTTTCTGTTTTTTTTAAACGTGAAACCTCTTTAAAGTAGGGCGCTTCAGAACCACCTCTCTAGAGAAAAACCAAAACCCTGGATACCTACAATCTCAAGCAAACCACGGGTATCTCCTGAGTCCAAACTCAAACACAAGACCTCGATGTATGACACTAGTGAGGCTTCCATTCGAGCTGCCCGTGCGGGACAAGTGACATACAAAAGTTATTGATCTTACTACACATGAACAATATCTTAAAAATAGTGTTTACCTGTGCAAAGGCATATGGCAAGGCTGAATACATCCCAGCTGCTCTTTCTCTATAGAAGACTGTTCGTTCAACAGCCACTACTGGCTGCACTGAGTTAGAGTTTTTGACACCAATAAAGAGAACAGCAGCATACATGGAACCCATAGCATTGAACACATCTTGTTCCTTTGTCCTGTAATTATCAATGTTGAGAATTAATTAAACAGCTCAGACTTTACAACAATTTGCTCATTTATATCTCAGCTTAGTTCCCCAGCTGTAACTTACGTTTTGGAGCCAAGGTTCCAGAACATTGTCCCGAACATCAGGGCTATGATCATCGTGAAGAGAAACCTTACAGCAGTGTATAGTGGGTTGCGCCAATATGACCAGTGTTGTTTCCATAAGCAAGTCATGAATTGGGAGAAATATGACTGTGAGTATTGACTAGGGAAGTAGAGGTCCTTTGATCCAAGAACAGGGCTGCTCAATTCTCTAACAAGGGCTTTGTTTCTCCTGGGATATATATATATATATGTGTGTGTGTGTATGCAATTCATGAGTATATTGGCAAAAAAGTACATTACTATGAGAAAGATATTCTAGTACTTTTGGGTGGATATAATTAGAGTTACCTGTACAACTCTGAATTTCTGTATTCATTAGCAAAATCAATCCCCAAAGCTGATTCACGTGCTGGAGAAGTAACTTCCAGCATCCAAGTAGCTGGATTGTAACCATCTTGAATTTCACTAGCTCCAATTCCCTTTGTAAAAACAGAGTAAATGCATCAGCAAACCTTACAGAAAGATAAAGATCAAAGTATGCATCTGCTGACATTCTGCACAAATACCTCAAAATACTTGATTAAATGGCTGGAATGACGACCCAAGGGCCCTACATATATCTCTTGCCCCCCTTGCTTCATTAGGAATAACTGCAATGTCATGTTAAATATTTCACATTCATATACAGAAGTGACCATACACAAAAGTTTCAAACTGGTGTAGGATGGCAACCCCAAATTTTGAGGTTGCAATGGAAGTATAAAAGGAAATATTTTTCTTTTTTATTTCTTAACCACTCGTCTACAACCTCGCTCGAACAGAGTTTGCAGACGAGTATATCTGCTTGCAAAATTAGCCCAGGCAGACATCACAAACTGTGTTGATTTATTAGTATTAGTCAAACCTCATCAAAAGCTTCAAATATGTCGATGCTTGGCTGGTGGATGGTGCACACAACTGTTCTTCCAGTGTCGACAGTGTTCCTAACAGTTCTCATAACAATAGCAGCAGCTCTAGCATCCAGCCCTGAAGTTGGTTCATCCATGAAAATTATGGCGGGGTTGGCAACCAGCTCTACTGCAATGGTTAACCTCTTGCGTTGCTCGGTTGAGAGACCATTCACGCCAGGCAACCCAACTAATGATTGCCTCAGTGGTTTTAGCTCCACAAGCTCCATAACTTCCTCAATGAACATCTGCAAAAACATTTTTCCTTTTTAAAAATCAGCAATAGTAAATATTCAGGCTGCTTGTGGTTGACTCAAACTCTTTAGCAGAAACTTCATTTAACTCATGTAGTATAGGCGGTTTTGCAATCATGGACTCTATGTTTAAAAGGGGTTGAAACGTCACATTATGATTGCGAAACCGCCTATACTTCAGGAAGTAAGAGTGAAGTTTTCCAACTTTTTATCATGGAGAGATCCTTAAATGGTAAAGAAAGCTTTAAAAGATAGTTTTAAATACAAGTTAATAAAAACTTGAAACTCCAAGGCTGAAACAATTTCGAGTTTTAGATACCAACCTTCCTTGTTTCAGAATCGACCTCAGCAGACAAACGGAGCCATGCTGAATAGAGCAATGACTCATAGACAGTAACATGAGGAGAGTGGATGTCGTTTTGCTCACAATATCCAGAAACTCGAGCAAACGTTTCTTGCTTCTTTGGGTACCCAGAAATTGTGATTTTCCCGTCAATATATCCACTAGTTTTCCTACCGGCCAGCACATCCATTAGAGTTGTTTTACCAGCACCACTGACACCCATCAGAGCTGTGAGAACTCCTGGCCTGAAAGCACCACTCACACCCTTTAAGAGCACCAATTTATCCTCAGTAACACCTTTATTCTTCATTTCCTGCACGATTGTTTCAAACAAATAGGTCGCATGGCTTTGGACTCCATAAATTTGAAAACTTTAAACAAGGGGCTTTTCATTTTCAAGCGTTAAAATATTAATTATATGATTAAATTTATTCATTCTTATTAGCTTAATCTTTTTGGATAAGTAGCTACTTAACATAGTATCATAATTAGAGACTTAGAGTTTAAACTCTGATTCTATCATTCAACTCCTATTTCAGTTAAATATCTCATGTGTTAGACTTCACTTATTAAATGAGAGTTTTAATCGACACAAGAATTTGATTAAATTTATTATTTTCTATAAATTTAAACTTTTATAATAAGTGACAATTTAACAAAGATACCTGTGGCATGTCAACTGAGTACGTAATTTCATCAAAGGTAAGGGTATGCTGCTCAAATGGAAGAACCATTCCTCTTTCCCTCCTAATTTCATTTCCACTCTCTGCAGCCCGGAAACATTAAATTAACTTGAAAAGAAATAACATAAATTTAAAACAAAATAACTCACACCCACATAAACAAACACGCATTGTATCACCTATGTTGTTTGTTCCGTGACTTGAACTATTTCCTCGTGGTGGCGATCCAATGGATTTGCCAGATCTGTCATCACATCCCTTACTTTGAGGGTCTTCTGATTTAATAGCCTCTGGCTTCCCCAATGCTGCACAATTGTTTTTACAGTATTAATTACTAGCTATAACGTTTGTATATGTATATATATCAAAGTGTATAGAGTGGAGATACTCACGATTGAAAAAAGTGAGAGCCAGAGCGAAGCTAGCATTGAGAAGTAATATATATCCAACTAATGCTCCTACGCCTATCCAATACCAATATGCCTGAGAGAAGAATCCACGAGACTTCAAAACTTCAACCCCCAGAGATTCGGTTGAGTCTGGCAGAACCTTTAACAGAAAAACATTCTCAAATATCAGACAATTATAAGAGACAACCGAAATAAGTGTACATGCAGCAACCAATTCAAGAAATTACTTGTTTCCAACTCTTCCCAAGGAACTCGTTGATTACTAAAGCATTCTGCCCATACATCATCGGTGAAATCCAGAAACCCCATATCCACCATTTCCTTATGTTCTCTGTGGCAGTAAGCAACAAAGCAATAAGCATCACATAAGGTACCGATCTGATTATACTAATTAGTAGATTGCTATACGACTACTATATAACTAATATTTTGTTTATATTAGTTATATGACAGTTGTGTAATAGTCTACTAAATAACATTTCTAATGGTAGAAAAGTCACTTTTGATTGGTATATGAACCAATTAAATTATATACCTCTTGACAAGACAAAGCCACCTAAAGCGAAAAGCATGACCAATGCAAATGACCCAAATGTGTTGGCAACAATCAGGTTCCCCCTGCCAGTTACAGCAATAAAGCGGAATAATGCAGAAGCCATCTGATTTACAAGGAAGAGCACAAGGTACTGCCTAAACAACCTGCAATTAATACTTGCATAACATTAGCAAACATATCAAAAGTAATGAGATTTTTAATTTTTTTTTCATCTTAATTTATCTTTTACCTTCCAACATTTGGGTCAAATCCAATGACATAGTAGGTGATGAAAACCCAGATGGCAACTTCTAGACACGACATAGGGATCTTGATGATCCATGTAGGGAGAGAGTAAGCCCATGGAGGATAGAACATGAGCTTCCTTTGCTTGAAGAAAACTGGAAGCTTTGCAACGGTCATGGAAATCTCAGCTGTGCCATTAAACATGAGAATAACGACACTATAGAACAAAGCGCCAGTATAGACTCTTCCATCAGTTGTTGAATCGCGGTGCATCTCAGTGCGTAGGAAAAGTGTCATCGCAATCAGTGCCATTATTGTAAGCTAAAAGCACAAAATAGAAATATAGTAATATCCAATCAAATTCATGAATAATGAAATTTAATGTAAAAAAGAAAGAAACAAGGTGAACATAATTCTAAAATATTTACTTGGGTGAGCTTGAAAATGTAGACAAATGAATTCCTCTTCATAAGCAAGAATTCTCTTGACAAGCAAGCTTTCAACAGCTCCTCCTTTCTGACACCGTATTTTCTAGTTGTCAAAGCAGCAGGGTGGCTCTCAGCCTTGTTGAATGGAGTTTCGAGTTCTTCTCTAAGCTTCCGTCCCACATGGAATGATTGGAATGCCTCAGCAAATTCCTTAACGGTAACAAAAGAGTAAAGCTCATTTTTTCGAGCCCAATACTGCTCCTGATCTTTCCTTGATGTCACCTATCACAATTTAGTTGTACATGAATTCCTACATGAGATTCTAAACGTCTTGCTCGTCTTCTTGGAAGATAATAATTACTAAGGAAAACTTTACTTACCCTCAATGTTTGGCTACTTTTACGATCTTACTTTTAAATTTTAAAAAATTGTAAGGTCGGGTTTGTTAGGAAATTAATTATATTTTCTAAGACCATGAGATGCGAAAAATAAGAACGTAGAATAATAAAAATAAACAATAACACACGACACAGAGTTTTTTGCTAATTACTAATAGCATATGAACAAGCAAAAAGCTATATAAATATATATATTTAAACTTACTTCTTGCAGGAAATCAGCCACTCCTTTCCTCTCAGGACATTTAAAGCCCATAAAATCAAAGAATTCTAGGACTTGTTCCCGGGGACCTTGGTACACAATCTGACCATCAGAGAGAAGAATAATGTCATCAAAAAGATTGTAAGTCTCCGGTGCCGGCTGGAGGAGGGAGATGACGACAGTTCCGTTGAGAATGTGAACATATTGTTTGATTGAATTCACGATCTGAAAAGTTGTCGAGCTATCCAAACCAGTAGATATTTCATCCATCAGTAGCACCTTAGATGGTCCGACCAACATCTCACCTATATATATATATATAATTTAATAATGTTGGCGATTATTTGTACAATTGTAGAGAGAATTAACTCATAAAGAAAATAATAAATAAATAATAATAATAATAATAATAATAATAAGAATATAGTTTTTATATGTAGTTTGGAATAGACATTAAGTTACCTGTTGTAACACGCTTCCTTTGTCCTCCAGATATACCACGCAAAATTTGACTCCCTACCAAGGTATCTGCGCACGCATCCAATCCCAAAAGCTGCAAAGTTGATGGACGATAAGTCATAAACTATATCTTGGTAATGGTCCCGAAACTCTTTTCATAACTATATATGCAATTAACAAATTTATGTGATTTACCTTTATAATATAATCTGTCACCACGCTTGACTCCTCTCCTTCTGTCGCTACTGCCTAAATTGACAATTACAATAATTTAATCATGTTTAGAAAAATTAAAATATAAAAAACCTGAGAGTAGAATGAAGCATCTCTCATAATTAATAAGTACTTTTAAGTGCTATAAAATCTCCTAACGAAATCCCAACGGGTTGACTCAAGTAGTAAGTTATTTGACAATGGTATTTCATGAAGTATCAGGTTTAAGGTCCAATCTTTTTGAATGCAAATAATATCTTGAAACCGCACTTGCGAGTGAACGTTCAAACTTTATCTTACCGGTGTAAAGGAGGTGTGGCAAAACACAGGATACCCCCCTTTATATTAAAAGAAATCTCAAGTGACAATAAATTTCAACTTACTTTCATGTAGATATCAATATCAGGATCAGGCCGAATATTGGCGTCTTTCTCTCTTCTTGCTAGCTCCGCTAGCATCTCTTTAATGCCACAAAAAGGAGTAAAGAAAAAAAAAATAAGGTCAGACTTAAATCACATAAACAACCTGCAATTAATACTTAAATCACACACACATATTAATATATATATTAAAAGAGGAGGTAAAGAAAGGGAATCCTGTAAACTAACCATAACGTGGTCCGACCCCTTGACACCTTGCAGAAAAGGCCAAGGTTTCCCTCACAGTCATTTCAGCAATATGGAGGTCATGTTGACTGACGTAGGCTGCAGTTCTCTGGGGAACAAACTCTTGCATTCCATGGCCATTATAACTTACATTCCCAGAGAACTGGACAAGAATTTTGACTTCCATGTATTAGAAATAAAGCCAGAAAGTAGAATATTATTCAATGCTACAAAGTTTGTATATACCTTGAGGTCGGGATCAAGCTCTCCAGCCAAAGCCAACAAGAGTGTGGTCTTTCCCGAACTTGGAGGACCCAAAAGCAATGTCATTCTATGTAAAACATGTCAACCAGGTCAGAAATTAATAATAGAAGTTCTAATCCGAATTTTAAAGTCAAAGATTGTCAGAGCAGAGATTTGATCTCGAACCGGGCTCTACAATTCACTTCTCATTTCAGTTAAATATTTAATGTATGATTTTTATCGACTTAAAGTGATAACGGATGATTTAACGGAACAAAGACTGCTTTTTCACCTGCTAGGCTTGATGACTCCGCTAACATCTTGAAGGATAGATAATTGTTTCTTTCTACTTGGAAGAATATGAAGATAATTCAAGAAACCCTTTAAAATCAAAAAAAAAAAAAAAGCAAGTTCTTTAAAATGAAAAATATCAAAGTATTTGTATAATATTAACAAATGTAATTGTACATATCTACACATTGTTACCTCCAGTATGTTAACAGAGAAATTTAAGAATGTAGACAAAGCCCTGCTTCCAACATGAACCTCTGCCGCAACATTCAAATGCTCAAACCGGACTTCAATTGTAGGAAGAGAAATTCCAACTCTGAGAAGTTCAAAGAAAAACTTTAACTCAAAATTCATAGAAAACATAAGTCTCACCAAAAAAAAAACTTTGATGAACAGAATTGACTATTTATAATTCGTTATAAACTTAAACTTTTAGGATAAGTAGTCATTTAATATTAATATCAAAGTAATGGTCTTGAATTTCAAACATTTTTTCCATCGTTCATATGGGAGGAAAAGTGTTACAATATAATTTTAATGATTAAATACATCACTTTTCATGAACTTAAACTTTTAAAATAATTAATAATTTAACAGAAAGTTACCTGTCGATGCGGTGTTTTAGCTTCAACAAGAATTTCTCGTGATCCTCTTCTGGGACCTTCACCAACCTCTCCATCAAAGATTTCCTTTCCTTAAGCCCAAGATGATGCACATCCACTTCGGTGGCATCTCCCTGCGGTGTAGTCAATAAACCTCTGTTCAAACGATTGTATGTAGGAAGCTTCTGAAGCGCAGCCCATTTGAGAGCTTCTTCGTCGTCTTCTTCCCGTGAAGATCTCGAGAAGACTTCCATGGCATTGTTCCTCCATGCGGACGGGGAACCGCCTAGTCGAAAACTACTGCCGGCGTTATATATATCACCGCTTTCCATTGTACAAAAGATTGTTCCCCTGTGTTGAACAACTTTGTTGTGTGCGTATTTATAGAAAGGCTTTTGAAGCGTCAATTTTTTTTTGACTTTTCCATGTTCTTTGCATCCTACAATTTGGTGGTATTTTCTCAAATTATAAAAAATAAAATAAAAAAAATGTCTCAGGGTGGTGGTTGCAGACAGATATTACTGTTTTAAGGAACTTTGGAAGTTCTGGTCAAATTTTGCTATACAAAAAATAAAAAGAACTGAAAACTTGAGTTTGAAAACGATGAAAATGTCTTGTTTAGAGTTCTGTCTCTGCACGTGTGTTAAAGACGTGGAAAGAGCTGTATTAATGGAATACGTAAGGTCGCCAACTGGTCATTAATTATAACACTTCATCTAGCCTTCACGTGTTTTATGAATTAATACAAGAATAATACTTCAAAATTTTAGGATAATATATAATTAAGTCCCAATTATCACTCATTAATTTATCGATTTTGCCTCCAAATCATCGTGACATTTGGATACATCAAATAACGTACTTTCGACAAAAAAGCTCATCCATTACTATTAGAGGTTAAAATGTATGTAGAATATCAGTAATTCTATTCATATACATTTCTATATCACAATTTCCTAAAATTTATGTCGCGTGGTCTTTCAAACTAAAAAATTTAATTTTTATATACAAACTAAATATTATGAGGGACCACGCCACATAGGCTTTGAGAAATAGGGGAAGAAATACCAGAATTGCCCCCTGATATGTTTTTTTTGTTTAAAAATAAATTAAAGCTTACTTAAAAAATAAAATAAAATATAAAAAAAAAATGAACAATTGGGATTTCAGAGGGTGAAATTTTAGGGAGTAATAGTAAGGGCAAGTATATTTTTTCTGAAACTTTATAATGAACTATAAATTTTTCTTTGATTGACGTGATCAAAATTAAGACTAGGGTGGGTATAGGGACATTTGTAAGATTATATCTGAAGATTAATAATGTTTTTTTTTCTATTTCGTTTCATTTTCTATTAAAAAATTAAAATTCATTTTAATAACGAAACGAAAGTTACGAAATAGATAACGATAACGGACATTTTCTCTACCTTAATTAAACATCATCAATGATATCACCTAAATACCATCCTCTGCCGTGAGATGTTACTCACTCTTTCCGCAAACGTCATCGATGACATCAACATTCACGGGACAAGTGTGTGATAAAAAAGTGACCACTTCGGAGAGAAGTGAATATGCACTATGCAGTCATCGATGACGTCCCCAATTGTAAGAGAGAAGATGCAAATCATGCATTCTCACATGTATGCGTGTGTTTAATATTAGGAAAAAAAAATTTAGATACTAAACAATCCATTTTGAACGTGAAAGCATCTAGTTTATAGCTAAAATTTATTCTCAGAAATCTTAAGATTATAAATGAGACACGTGTCTCACTAATAAAAAATAAAATAAAATAAAATATTATTTAGGATAAAAAAAATAATAAACAAAATAATAAAAAAATAATAGGGTGGTTGACCACCCAATTTTGGCCACAGGGGGTGGCTGGCTACCCTCATTTTTGCCCTAGGGGTGGCTGGCCTCTAGGGTGGCCGAACGACCCCATGTGCCATGTGGGTGGCTCGGCCACCCCCAAAGTCAAACCTATAAATTTTTTTTTTTTTTTTTTTTCGCTGACCAAAGTTAAGGGTTGTGGGTGGCTCGGTCTTGGGGTGGTGGGCCATTTAGTTCCTGGATTGTGGCGAACCACTCCCATAGGCTCAAGCCACCCCTGTTTTTATTTATTTATTTTCTAAATTTTAAATAATATATTTTTATTTTTTTATTAGTGGAATACGTGTCCCATTTGTAGCCTTGAGATTTTTTTCTCAGAAATCCTAGCCATAAACTGTAAACTCTTTAGTCTATTTTGGACTATAGAGTATCCGCTTCTTAAGATCAGTCCTCGTGGTTTATTTAATTTGCAATTAGCTTCCTATGGTATTAAAATGAACACAAAGATTTATGAGTTATGTCAAAAAAATAATTTACTCTCTATAGTTAAATTTCGTCAACTAACTTAATAGATTTTGATAGTTGTGACTGTGACATATCAGACCGAATAAAATTATGATACATTTTATATTTAAATCTTTGTCACACTAAGAGAATTGATTAAATTGGTGGACATAATTTGATTGTAGAGACTAAATCACTTTATTGGCAATTTTCCCTTAATATTATATCATGTTTGAGTTCATTTTGATACAATAGACACCTAATTGCAAATCAGGTAAACCACATGAACTGATTTCGCAATTTTCCCTTAATATTATATCATGTTTGATTTTTTTTTTTTTCTTTTAAAAAAAAGAAGCCAATGAGGGGCCGAGCATGCTATCTACTTTATATGGCGCATGATCATATATTGTAGTACACACCTTTTAGGAAATTTTCCCTTAATATTATATCATGTTTGAGTTCATTTTGATACAATAGACATTTAATTGCAAATCAGGTAAATCACATGAACTGATTTTGCAATTTTCCCTTAATATTATATCATGTTAGATTTTTTTTTTTTTTTTTTTTTAAGAAAAAAGAAGCCATGCCGAGCAGACTATCTACTTTATATGGCGCATGATCATATATCGTAGTACACACCTTTTAGGAACCCATGACAAAGGAGACGTAGATAGAGCTGACAATTTTTAACACGACTTGTCAACTCGACATAAAATTAGAGGATTAGCTGTATTAATGGAATACGTATGGTGTCCGATTGGTAATTATAACACTTTATCTTGCCTTCATATGTTTTATAAATTAATACAAGAATAATATTTTAAAATTTTAGGAGAATATATAATTAAGTTTCTTGAATTATCACTCATTAATTTATCAATTATTCAATTGTGCCTCCAAATTATCAAGTGTGATATTTAAATACATCAAATTATGTAATTATAACAAAAAAACTCATCCATCACTGTTAGAGGTTAAAATTAATGTAAAGTATGAGTAATTCTATTCTACACCCTTCCGTATCACCATCTCCTAAAATTTATGTCGCATGGCATCATCTTCTAAACTAAAAAATTAATTTTTACAAACTAAATATTATGAGAGACCAGGCCATATGTATATAGGCTTTGAGAAATAGGGGATAGAAGGTGATATACAAACATTACTCAAAAAATAGCCATGGCGAAACTCTTCCCAAAATACTCAAATTGTGACCCTTGGTATACCGAAAGTGCCCCTTAATAATTGTTTTTTGGTTAAATACAATATTTCTCATGTGGTTTAACCACTTTTTTTTTTTTTTTTGGCCCCCTTGATTTTGTTTTGTATCACAATTGGTACCTCGATTATGGATAAAGACGAAAGTGATGCCTCTGTCAAACTTTCGTCCAAAAATTGACATAAATCCATGTCAGCACCCATATAAAATTCGATATGTGTCCATATACCTAATTAAAAAAAAAAAAATTAATTTAAAAATTTAAAAATTAAATTAAATAATTTTTTTTTTTTAAAAAAAAAAAGGCCACTGTTTTAGGAAAAAGGGTGAAAACTCCATTTGGCAAAATAGGTGGTAGCCCTCCCATTTTCTCTTAAGGGTGGCCGACCACCAGCGTTTAGAGTTCTTGTGAGCAAGCCGCGTGGCCCCTTGAGTGTCACCAGTTCGCGAGAAATAGGGGTTGCCAATTAAAACCATCCCCCAAGGTTGTTGGGGTGACTCGACCACTCCTGTTTGGCTTGGGGTGGCCAAAGACACTCCCGTTTGGCCTAGGGTGGTTTCGACCACCCCAAAGGCCAATGAAAAATAAAAAAAAAAAAATGGTTGGTCCTTGGGGTGGTTCTGTCACCCCCATGCTAAAGCCACCCCATGGGGGTGGCCGGCCACCCCTTAAGGCAAAATTGGGTGGCTTCCGGCCACCCCTTTTCCAAATATATATATATATATATTTTTTTTCTTAATTATATGGATACGTGTCGAGTTTTTAAAGGGCACTAACATGAATTTCCGTCAGATTTTGGATGGAAGTTAGACAGATGTATCATCTCTATCTTTATGAATAACTAAGGTACCACATGTGATAAAATATAAAACTCAGTGAGAAAAAAATAAAGTTGTTAAACCACAAGGGTAGAAGGTATTTAATTTTTTTAAAAAAAAAAAAAAAAAAAACTGAAGAATTGGGATTTTAGAGGATGAAATTTTAGGGAGTAATAGTTGGGGCTTAAGTATATATATATATATATATGATGGACTATAAATTTTTCTTTGATTGAGGTGAAAATTTAGACTAGGGTGTATATGGACATTTACAAGATTACATCTGAAGATTACTAATGTTTTTTTCTATTTCCTTTTCATTTGTTTTTTTATTAAAAACTTATAATTCATTTTAATAACGAGACGAAAATAACGAAATCGATAACGATTACTTAAACATCATCGATGATATCACCTAAATACAATCGTATATGGTGAAGCGTTATGTTATCCACGTACGTACCATCCTCTGCCGTGAGATGTTTCTCACTCTCACTGCAAATGTCATCGATGATATCATCACAGCATTCACGAGACAAAGCGAGTCAAAAATGTGATCACTTCGGAGAGAAGTGGACATGCACTATGCAGTCATCGATGACGTCACCAAGTAAGAGAGAATGTGCAATCTCCCTGTACACACGTGTTTACTTAATATCGTATCATGTTGAGTTGTATTTTCTATTCAAGAAAGGTAAGCGGGCCATTTAGTATTTATTGAACTCGATTATAATAGCATATTTTTGTTGGGAATTGAGAACAAAGAAGAAGATTTACTTAAGGTTGATAATTTTTCATAAACTTATAAACTCGCACAAAATTGAAGAATTAGAGTTTGACATACACAAGTTAACCAACTTGACCTGCTTGCAAAATCATATATGTTTTTATATAATAAATATATGTTGAAATGGGTTAAACGTTTCAAATAGGTTATGTTTGGATTGAAACAGGTTGTGTTGGGTTAGGTCAAACAAATTAAACAAGTCGTGTTTAAACCAAATAGGTCAACCCATTTGTGACCCGTTTATTAAATAGGTGAAGCAAGCTGTGTTGGGTCACTCGCGGATCATGTTTGCGTTTAACCATATCGGGTTAATAAATCAAGCGAGTCAACCTACAGGAACCCTGTTAACCCTGATTAAGCCAAAACTTGACACAATCTCATTAGGACATCAATGAGACTTAAGGTTGCTTACACTAATCAATCACAAGGATTTTTACTGCAGGAGTCGAACCCATATTCTAATTTTTACCTAATCATGTGGAGATTACCTTGAAGCCACTGAACCACCATCTTTGACGCTATATTATGTTGAGTTGTTTTAACAATTATAGATTAAGGGTTGGCCAGTGTTGTCAAGTGAACATTGTAAAATAATTATAAAATAAAAATGTAATTTCCTTAATGATATAAAAGAAATGTGTATAAAAGTTGTACATATAGGAAATATATAAATGATTTGTTTTTCTTAATATTGTTTTATTAGTTATAACATTCTCAACCATCTTATAAAAGATTTGTTCGACTCTGCTAAGAGGATGAAACAAATATAAAATTCTTTTATTAAAATGAAGACTAATTTGGACTTTTAGGTAAGAGTATTCCGATTGAGTTCTTCAAATAAAAGTTACATTTGAAAAGAAAATGAACTTTTTAAATTTTGGAGAGCTAATTTTAAAAGGGACTAACAATATATATATCTTCCTCTATTTTAATTAAATATTATTATTTTCTTATTTTTAAAATATTTTTCTATTCTTGGTAAATGAGGGAAAGAAGGAAAATGAATATATAAGCTTAAAAAAGTAAATAACTTTCATATTTTGGCACTTAGTATTTGGAGGGCTTTAATTTGGTAATCAAAGTTAAATTTGAAATAAAATAAAAAGCTTATTAAATGATTTTTTTGTGTGTTTTTTCAAATTTTTAAAGAAAAATCAAATTTAAAAAATTCAATAAGAATTATCCACTGAAAGCCAAATTTGTATTCTTCGCTCTTGGCAAGCAAAATGTGATGCGGAAAACGATCGACGAAGGAGGTTGGATACCTCGTCCACGTGTACGTACGTGTTAGTGACTTTCCATGAAGTTGGGAAATCTTGGATCGTCAAATAAACGCAAAGCAGCGTCAATTAAAAAGGTCAGGGGACCACTTGGTTGACTAGGGATGGATCACTTTTACAAAGAAATTGAGGGTTTAGGAGAGGCTAAAGTCTATTGAAGCTCCGAGAGAGAGAACCTCATGTATATTGGAATGGGCCCGTGAAGAGGCTTACAAGACTTATTTATATTAGGCCATGACCTAAGAGAATAGTGGACTACTGAAAATGAGCTCCCGACTAATTCCTATTGGGTCACCAATGTGACCCAAAAAAATGACCGACTATTAGAGTGGAAGCCCACGCTACCACTGGCCCAACAAACCGCCGACCGAAACACAGCTTACTTTAAGCACACCTTCGTAAGGATCCTATATAAAAAGCAATGTATAATAGAAATAGAGAAAAAAAAAAAAACACATTAAAGGATGACAGAATTCATGATAATTGCCTTATGAAACATACAACATAAATGATATTTAGCCTATATAAGGTCAGCAGGAGGCTAGACCTAGGTATGTTCGAATTGAGACCCCTTACAATTGAGGAGAAATTGAAGATTCTCCAATTGTTAATCGTGGCCCTTCATTTTAAATTTAATGGTCTATAAAATGCCAGCTGCTTTTGTATAACCAAGACATTAAATGCTAGTTTTTGTTTTACCAAAGTTTAAATGATTTTATAAACCATTGGATTTAAAATGAAGGGCCACGATTAGCAATTGGAAAGTCTCCAATTTCTCCCCAATTGGAGGGGATCTGGATCCGGTATGTTCTCATGCTTTAATCTTCATCTATCTCTTTCGTTTTCACTTATACACTTTGGGAATAACTTCAATTCGGTCAAGGCAAAAAGGGGTTTTTTTTGCCCACCACTCACAAGTTGACACCTCAACTTAGCACACAAATTCAAGATGAGAATAAAACAGCATATTATTCCTCCCACATTGACCTGCCACCCACCTCCGCCTGACACCGCTTTTGCTTTCACCCTTGTAGGGGTGGCGCATAGCCATCCATGAGGTGGCTTATCGCAGCAGCTCTCATACACTTTACTGACTTAATTAACATTGAAGGTGATGCCGCCCCCCTTCCCTTTCGCATCGTGCCACTCTAACTTTGGTGATCTTGCAAGGATCTCGGTTCGAGGACTAAGGGTGGCTAGGCACTAATTGATTTTATGCATCAACATTTGGCACCGTATGTGAAAACGACAACCATTTGCCCAGGAAGTTGTTTTTAAAGATAAAAGACTTATCATGGTGAAAACTTGATCTAGGAATACTCTACCCTCGTCGGCATATCCAACTCCCAGCAGCACCCTAGGCTCATGGCTCGAATGGGGTTGACAGTATCTCCTCCTTCTCTGTATTTCTACTCATCAATGGTAGATCTGCACCCTCTCGTGGTAGATCTGCACCTATCCATGACCATTTGTGGCAGATATGTGGTCGCCGACAACAGATCTAAATTTATCTTCGACAGATCTAAAAAAGATATGTTAACGCTTCAACCTTAGCTTCTTTTTGCACATACGCTTTGTCTCGTAATAAAACTCAATTTACAAACTTCTCTTACTTTATCTTCAGACGTGACCAACTTGCGTTGAGTATTGCTTCTCGAAAGTTATATGTGTAATACTGACTTTCAAGCAGGCGAATAGACGTTTTAAGGGAAAGAGCAACCCTGACATTGTTAGCTCATTTCTTTTCTGATGTAGGGTGAAATTCACAAGAAATTTTACTAAAAATGTCATATCTGAGATTAGAGCAATCTTGATGGCATTTAAAAGCTAATTCAAATATGTATAAAGTCATGTTTCGTGAGGTTTTGCTAATTGTTACACCCCGATCCAACAATAGTACATACAACATATTATTCTCCTTATAACAATTCTTCAAGTATTTTTATTTTAAAAAAAAGGGTTAAATATACTTTACCCTCAAAGTTTGAGCCAATTTTCAATTTCACCTCTAATATTTCAATTTTTACAATGCACCCCACTAAAGTTAAAAAAATTTTCAATGTTGTCCATCCGTTAATCATTTATGTTTTCTCTAATGGAAATAATGGAAACTACTAAATTTTCCCTACAATTTTTATTTTTTATTTTTTAAAAAAACTCAAAAAATAGAAAAATAAAAATAAAAAATATTGTGGGTGGCGCCTTTGGCCATTTTGGCCACCCCCCCTTGGCCATGGTAGTGGCCTAGCCACCCCCATTTGGCCGGATTGGGGGTGGTGTGTTACCACATGGCCAATGGGGGGTGGCCAACTACTCCCAAGGGTGCCAAATGGGGGTGGTTTCGACTACTCCCAAACGGTTGGATTGGGGGTGGTAAGCCACCCCACGACCCATGGGGTGGCCGACCACCCCCATTTGGCTCCTTGGGGTGGCATAACCTAGTGCTCCAAAATCATTAATAAACTATTAATACATAGTATACATCATAGGATTTTTCAAACTAACGCTTCCAATGCTCTTCACTAGATAAGTAGGCTCTCGCTAAACTTCAAAATCCTCAATTTTCCCCGGGATAGCAACTATTAAGCTTTTGCTATCTTTGAAAAAGGTGTAAATATAATATAATGAGCAACCTCGGTAAATAGAAATAATTAATCAAAGGAATGATGTTGAGCCATTCACCAGTTGAAACTATACACATAACTTAATAGAACAATTCTCAATATTTTCCAAAACAAGATATGAAATGTTACATTTTGTGTCGTTCAATACCCATGAAAATCAATTGTACACATGAGTAATCATTCTTACTGTGAGCAATAAAGATAATACATTGATTCAAAATATATTAAAATCATCTCAAATGTCATACACTCGTTATCAAACGTTTTCGCCTCGTCTGACTGGGTTGTGTGGTCCCCATATTGGGACTGAGACTTCTTCTTGGGCAAGAAGAAGCGGCACCCTTGGAGCCTCTGGTGTAACACCCCGTGGAAATCAATTAATTGGTAATTGATTCAATGGTTCGTCTCCAAGCCTTATCCCTCTCAAGACAAGACTTAGGCCTCGTTTGGTTCACAGAATGTCTAGTTCATTGGAAAAGGATTAGCTACTACTGGGAATAGAAGAGTGTGGAATAAATTAGCTATTCCTATTCCTTTGTTTGGTTGTAACGCTGGAATAGACTAGCTAATCATATTCCTTCATTTGGTATAATGCAATATGTTGGTGAATGAAATCATATTGTGATCAAATTTCCTAAAATACCCTTATAATACAAATACAATTTATATTATTAAGGACTTTCATTTATTTTTATTTTTTAAACATAAACAACTTTACTATAATTTCTTTTTCTTTTTTGTTTTTAATTATGTCAGGTATGTGGCCTTTTTTTTTTTTTTTTTTTTTTTGCAATTATGCTACAAAATTATTTATATAAAAAAAAAATATAGTTGGAGAAAATAGAATCAAACTCAATCTTGAAATCAAAAAAATATCGTTGAAGAATATACAGAGAATCAAAAAAAATCAAAAACCAGAATTAACAAAAAAAAAAAAAAAAACACTGAGAAACGGTACAGAGAAGGGAGACGGCAGAGAGAAAAAAAAAAAATTGTTTGCACTTGCAGAAAAACTGTACCAAAAGAATCAGAGAGAAAATAGAAAGAAAGATAAAAAAAAGAGAAAACGAAATATAGAGACCGAGAAAAGAGAAACGAAGATATATATATATATATATATATAGAGAGAGAGAGAGAGAGAGAGAGAGAGAGAAATATAGAAGAATCAGAGAGAGAACAACATTTCATCCCACAAGTGGGGTTTTTTTTTGGCAATTTACACAATTAATTTAATCCCACAAGAAAAGATTAGCTAAGCCACTCATTTTTGAATGGCTTAGCTAACCCTGTGTGTATGAGATTAGTAGTCCCATGAGAATAGATTATTCTGAGGAATAGAATGTTACCAAACAAAGGACTAGCTATACCTAGTGTTAGCTAGTCCAATCCAAGGTCTATTCCGCAAACCAAACGGGGCCTTAGGGATCTTAACCTCTCCTAAACGAGAGAATACAATGGAAAACTTTAACTACAGGAATAAGAAAGCAATAACTAAATGCAACAATCAAGATAACTAGAGTAAAGACAAAACATCATCATATAAATAGGTTGTCAATTGTACTGGTCAACAAACCCGTCATCAAAATATATTCTAGACGATAGGATAATTGTCTGGAAATAAGATAACAAAATGAACGCCAAATCTTAAGTAAAGCCAACATAATGACGATGTCGATCATCTCCGCCCGTATGGTCCCTCCATCGTCCCAGATGGACTTCAGACATGTCGGGTCCATATCCTAAAAAATGACCTTGATCAGGTCCTAGGCCACACCCATTATTCTATCTAAAGGCATCTTCCTTTATGCTCGCTAAATTGCGTAATTATACATAATGGAAGGGGGCAAAATAAAGGAGTAAGTCCAAAGCCTTAGTGAGTAATAATGCACACAATACTCATGTCATTTAGTGATGAACTTTGTTTGGTAAAATATGCAACATTTTAGGTATGACAGTTATCCATGAATGAAATATAGATATAGTACATGCTATAATCATGAGAATTAGTGATAGTTCAATAGTATGGTGTACTCGAGATATTACTCCTTCTCAGCAGGGTTGGCAGTGTCCCAAGGTACCTGTAATACAATACAGGTGCCACGGATATTGTATGCTACTGTCCATAACACTACCAGCCCAATCGAGTCCAACTTCGGGTAGCCCACGCTACTAGTGATGTACGTCCACCAGTGACGAACTATTAGGCATGACTGTGCCGATCACGAATAACCATTGGATCTAAGGCCATATTAGACACACATTTGACCATAAAGTTAAATGTGTGTGTTATAGTAAGCCCATGGCCGTTATCCCACACTTATTAGTGTACCATGTCATATGATGCAATTAGTCTTGTTCGTATTTTACATGCATGCTTGTACAAGTCTCATCGTCATTATCTTGTTACGTAGTACATTTTCACAAATGATAGAGTTCATGATGCAGCAAAGTGTATTTCATGAGAGTTGTAAATATGCATGTTTGGTACACATAATAGTCGTGCAATGTGGGAATAGAAAGGGCGAGCATCATGTGAGTTAGTACTCACCTGAGTCGTTTAAATCCTCTAAAAAGTCCTCCAAGGGGTTCGGGTTCTCCAAATCTGCGCAAAACCTATCAATAGTCCTATGTTCAACTAAAACAAACCTAGAACAATAAATAGGGCTACAGAACATCAGGCAAAAATGGTGCTCCTTGGGACGTCTCTGGGCGATTGCTCAGCTCTAGGGCGAGCGTTCGGCTAGAGAGGTTCAAGTTGAACCTCAATTGGTCCAATGTCCTCCGAAGCTTGCTCAACTGGTCCTAACGCTAGAAAAAGGGTTTCTAACGCTTGCTAACCAAAACAACATCTTTAGACAACAAGATTAAGTCTAATGGAAGGGAAAAGCTTACAGCAAGATTAAGACCTATACTTCTAGACTCTAACAACTATGCTATTGTAAAACACAAAGCTAGCATAACACCCTAGTAAAATCACTAAAGAAAGGTAGTAGTTACCTCAACACAACAAGTTCTTCAAGAAGACGTCCTTCTTCTCCCAAAAAAACTCACGAAACCTTGCAAACTCTCAAGAATGAAACAAGCAGGGTTTCTTTAGGGCTCAGAGGGCAGAAGGGTTGAAAAGGGCGTGAGAGGGGGTATTTATAGGGTAGAAAAAGCTGAGGGCTTGGCAAGAGCAGTCTTGAAAAGGGACGAGCGCTCGATGCTATAGTACCAAGCGTTCGTGTACTGTTTACCTAGTGGTTTTTAGGTTACAGGAAGTACGTTCAAGCTGAAACCAGCGATCAACAAAATGTCAACAAGTGCTTAGTTGGTCCCTACACGAGCGCTCATGTACGATTGATAGGCAAGCACTTGTGTGGTCCCCCACGGGAGCATTCGGCCAAAAAGTTCAAAATTCCAAAAATGCCCCTCCAGCTGTCCCTAGTGACCTAAGTCCAATTAACTCCCTAACCAAGCTATCTAAGCGTAATTAATTATTTTGGGTCATTACATCTGGCTGTGGGACTGGCCGTATAATTTCCATGAGGGATCCACCCACAATTGCCATGTTGCTTCCCCTCTAAAGCACACATGGTTGCACAATCCCAAAATTTGGGACCCAACTCTTGATGTCCTTATATAAGGACTAGCTTCGGTACCGAGCTTATAAATCTCACTATGCCAAAGGGCGTGTCAAATAATAATCAAGGTGCTCACAATCAACATTAATCTTTCATAAATCCCAATAAGGTGCTAAAATTTACTTCTTGAAACTCAATGTCATATTTCATCATAAAATTATCATGTCACATTGGTAAACAAGAGCCTTTTTAGATCAATCTATGAAATTCACATTTATAGCTTTCACCTATAAATTTTCTTCCATACTTGGCTTCTAAACTGTTGGGAATAATTTCACTCTATTATCTCACAAGATACATCATGGGCATCAAGACCAATATCAGCCCACCAGAAGAATAATGGGCCATAACTCTCAGCACTTTTAGGGCAAGTCGAAGTAGAAGACCTAATACTAGCCTATAAATAGGCACGTATACCAAGTACAATCCCTAGACTGAAATACTGTGCATTTGGCATAATCAAAGACTGACTTAGGCATCGGAGTGAGACCCGCGGGCACCCAACCTGTGAGCTCTCTTAATCTATTATTATCTTGTAGGAACACAAAAATTGAAGATCAAGGATGCCTTGAAGAACGCGAAAAACGTGCAGTTCACACCAATCAAAAACTGTTAGACCAAAAAATGATCTAACACAAACCATCGCCAATTCCGAAAAATCACCCTCCTCCTCCATCACCGAAATTACACGACAAGGACACAAATGGGTTGCCCAAAATCATCACTCCACCCTCTCTAATTTCAACCCACACCGAGAATCCTACAAAATTGTGCTAAGAAATTCAACTAACCATCAACCAATTTGGATAACTCAAGAACACACATGAACAAAATTAAAGAAACTTCACCTAGCAAGAGAGAGAGAGCCCCTCTTCTTCTTCAATATCTCTTTCTCTTCCAATTTCTTTCTCCTTCCTCTGTTTTCGCTCCTCTCTCTAACTCCCACGAGCGTTCTCTTTCCCCTCTTTTCTCCTTTGTTTCTTTGTTTCTTTTTTTCTTTTCTTTTTCCTTCCCTTTCTTCTCTGTTTTGTCCTCATTTCTATGGAAGACACACAAAGGGTTGAGTGTGTCTTTTTACTCTTAATGAAAACTATCTAAAAGCTCCTAAATTTTCAGGATATTACATCATTCCCCGGTACAAAATTTTTTTCCATGAAATTCACTGTCCTTAATCCTAAAATAAATGCAATAGGTTCTCCTTATCTCATCTTGTAATCCAATAAAGCATAGTTCTTTCTACTTTGGGCTGCTAGTAACCTTTCCCTAATGTAACGCCCCAAAAATTAATTAACTAGTAATTAACTCCACGGTTCGTCTCCCAGTCTTATTCCACTCCGAACAAGACTCAGGGACCTCTACTCCTTAAAAAGACAGAGGCTACTAAGCAGCGGAAAATATTAAAGTTCTATAAACATCAATCATTACAACCAGAGCATTTACCAAAGACCATCAAGTAGCAGAAATCATACTATTCACATCATCGTTACAAGGGATTCATTCTATACCTAAGTATGCAAGCATGCATAAAAGCTCTAAGTCAACAACATAACTCAAAGTACTAGTTACCATGAGCGCTCGCCTACATTTGCAATCAGTCCTCAAGCATCTCCCGGATCGAATCCTCTAAGATAACCGGATGCTTCGTGATATCCATCTTCTGCTAAGCTATCTATAACAGTATAATTGTACATATGGAGAAAAAAAAGGGAAATAGTACAAGGGTAAGTCTGACGACTTAGTGAGTACAACAGCACATGACGTACCCATCATTAGTTTGTGGATTCAATTATATATAAAGCACATGCAACATTATGACAGTTTATCATGGATGTGATTTATATATATATATATATATATATATATATATATATATATATATATATATAATCATGAGTAATAGTAATAGTTCAACCATATGGTCTACCCGAGATATTACTCCTTCTCAGTAGGGTTGACGCTGTCCTGAGGGACCTGTAGTACAATACCGGTGCCCCGAATATTGCACGGCTACCATACATAACACTAGCAGCATGACCGAGTCCGACCTCGGGTGGCCCACTCCGGTAATGATGTCCGTCCTATAGTGACCATCCATTGGGCATGGTTGCATCTTTGTCACAAAACCATTGGATCTAAAGCCCACACACACACACACATTTGACTAGAAAGTTAACCTGTATAGTAAGCCCATGGCCTTAGTTCGCACGTATCGGTGTACCAAGTCATACAATGCAATTAATCTTATTAGTCTTTTATATGCATAGTTTTACAAGCCTCATTCTTATCTTATTAATCAACACACGTTTTTGCAAAAGAGAGTTCACAGTAGTTCCAAAATGTACTTCATGAGGGTTGCAAAATATGCATGTTTGGTATATATATAAAATAGGCGTGAAATGCAGGAAAAGTAACAACAAGCATCCATATGAGTTTGTACTCACCCGGGTCATACGGCTCCTCCGTAAAATTCCCTCGAGGCTCGATAACCTCGACTATTGAGAAAAGACCTATCATTAGTTCTAAATCCAAATGAAACGAACCTAGAACATGAAAACAGGAACTGTTGAACGACTAGCCAAAGTGGTGTTTCCCTGGAACGCTTCAGACCATACGTCTGGGCTCATGGTAGTACGTCCGCTGAAATACTTCGGACCATACCTCTAGGCTCGAGGTCGTAAGTCTGCTCAGAGAGTTTCAGCTAGAATCTCATTTGGTTCAACCGTCCTCCTATCCTCCCAAACTAATTTCTAAGGTTACCAAAAGGCTATCTCGGGTTTCCTAACTCAAAATGAAACCTCCATGCATACAAAATCATGTTAAACCAAGTCAAATGCTAACATTCTCAAGATTTAAGATGCAACCTAGCTAGAACTAAAACTAGCAACTTAAGACAACATTTAAGTTGTTACCTCATTGAAGCGAAACCTAGAGAACCTCCACTCTGATAGCACGAACTCACAAACCTCACACAAAACTCACTCACAAGGAGGGATTTTCGCAGAGCCTAGGGGTGAGTTAGGCAGTGAACAGGGCATGTAAAACTGAAGGGGGTAGGGGATATTTATAGCAGAGGCGCTACCAACTTCTCTGAAAAGTGGCGGACGTCCGGTACTATAGGGGCGTATGTCCTGCACTGTTTACTGTCCAAAGGCTATAGCGTACGATCCAGCTATTATCCAAAGGGTATTTCAAAAGTAGTATACGTCTCGTACTATTGGGGCGTACGTCTATGTACTATTTGTAGAGTACAACGTACTATTGTTAGCGTACGTTCTGTCGTCCTCTCGCGTACGTCCGTACTAAAAACAGAAGCGTACGTCCGGCAACCCTAGCGTACGTCCTCTACTACAAATAAGAGTGTACGTCCAGTAACCACAGCGTACGTTTGTTTCGAAAGTTTAAAATTCCCAAAATGCCCTTCTAACTGTTCCTAGTGACCCAAACTATATCTTAACCCTCTAACTAAGCTACCTAAGCTTAGTTAATTATTTGGGTCACTACATTCTCCCCTCCTTATAAAAATTTCATCCTCGAAATTTCATAGCCCCAAAACACAAGAAGAAAAGGCAACAACACCTTAACGTCCGTAGTCTTCTAAGGTTTGTACTCATCCCATTTTGAGAAAATCTTATCCCATCCATTCTTCTGGCATTGAGCTCCTTCGTCCAATATAAAGTGACATCGGCATCCTCAAAAGTTGTAACAAATCCATTTGTAAGTCACCAAGGGTGTCGTAGTCGATGTTACCCACACTATATCGACCATCGTCAAACTTAACGACCCCTAAATTCACCAAAACAAGTAGTTCCACATGGAGTCAAGCCCATGGGTATCTTTGAAATGATGCCATACTTCCTAGATGGAAGCAAACCTATCTTAATCGACTACTCTTTGATAACCCAAATGTAATGGTTACCCATAACCGTAATGGATAGGCATACAGTCCAAAAGAAATTAACCATACGAATAAAATCCTTAAAGCTCAATATAAAGACATGAAAGACATCGTACTTAATGTTTCCTGCACTGTACCAATCCTCGCCAATCTCGACACCCAAGTCGATCAACTCACAGAATGAGTAATTCCACATACAGTCCGGATCAGTAGGTATCTATGCCATCACCCTATAAATAAACTCTTCCTTACTCGACTATCCCTTTAACCAAAACAGGAATAGGTATACTTTCCAAGTATAATCTTGAGAAAAAGAGTCATAGCCAATCAAGTTTTAAACAAATGCGGATAACGGTTCCGCATGTCCTACTTCACTTCTCTTCATGATTAAGCCACAATACCTTGACGATGGGAATTGTCTTGGTAAGTAGTACTTGTTCCTTCTGATCCATGATCTTCATTGGCTCTTCGGTGTACATCAATCCTTCCAGTATCTTCAAACGTTCGTACTCCACCACTAAGTCTAGATTAGCGATGCACTTCCTTAACATCGAGACAAGAAAAACATCATGTGTTCTAACCAAGTTTAGGGGTAGGTGATGAGTGCCAAATATTGTATATTTGGGCCCCTTAACTTATGTTTGTTAATCTCTTAGCTGTGTTAATTTATGATGTTTTTTGTTAGTTTTGGTGTTTTGATGTGTTACAGGTTATTAAGAGAAAACTGCGGTTTAAGGGTGAAAATAAGCAAAGGAATTGAAGTTCACTGAAAGTGCGATCGAGTGCACAGAGCGACGATCGAGCGCACCTGCGCTCGATCCCATGCACAGCATGCTCGAGCGTAGGACCACTTCAACCCTAGCACTCATCGCCTAAGTGCTATGCCGCAGGAGCCCTGAAGAGCCAAGTGCGCTCGAACGCACCATGGGTGCAATCGAGTGGACTCACGCTGACTTGGCAGCGCTGAACCCTAGTTTTGTTTTATTATTTATACAACTTTTTTCTGTTGTAACCACACATTGGGACGCGCAGTTTTTAGCAAAATACGACGTATTGTCGTCAGGAGAGCTTGTGCTTTGTTTTCCATTGTAAGTTTTATTTTTCTCATGATGTCAATTCAATTGTTTGTTGTTTTTGTTATCATGAGTGGCTAAAACCTTCAACTAAGGTTGAAGATGAAGACTCGTCATTGATAAACATACATGTTCTTGTCATTTTATATATACAATGGACTCTTTTATGAAAGTGTTGCTCAAAAGCCAATTCAACAGTTTGATTAAGTTTAGTTAATTAAATGTTGGTATTATATTCATGCTTAATTTAATATTCGTTGTGTTTCCTCTGGGGGTACATCGAATGATTGGATTGAGACTAATATCCATTGTGATCTACGGATACAGTGGATGATTTGATCTCAATTAAATATTCGTTGTGATTCTTTTAACGGATGGATTCATCGAATGATTTAATTTGCATGTTTGCAACTTTTAAACAATGTATTTGGATTGCCTATTGTATGTATAAAATGCAAGACATGTTGTTTGATTTCTCGAGGGGGATTCGGAAACCTTAGTAATTTACCATTACTTACTTTTAAATTGTTTAGTTTAGTTTATGATTTTGCACGACACAATTACAAAAATTGGAACTAGGTTAAGATAAAATTAGGTTAAACTAGAATATTAATTTTTGCAAACACGTCTCCCTATGGATTCGACCTCGCACTTGCACACACTTTACTGCACACGACTCGTGTGCTTGCGAATACAATTAAATTTGTACATCAAATTTTGGCGCCGTTGCCGGGGAGGCGTATGATTTTGTAAAAATTGATTCTTTTTGTTTGAATTAATTTTATTTTTCTACTAGTTTAGGTAGATTTTGATTTTATTTATTTTGTTTTCTGTATTGATCTAGAAAAAAAAAAAAAGTGTTTTGTGTAGTTTGGCGAAATTCAGTCACTGCTAGGGCGATCGAGCGCAGCTTGTCTACGCTCGATCGCACTCGGGCCTATTGCAGCGAGCAAGCATACCTGCGCTTGCCACTCTGTGCCTGCACTCAAAGCACGTATACGCTCGATCACACCTCTGTGACGATCGAGCGCACTACTAGTGGGCACACATTCACTCTCGATCATAAATTCCTGCGCTCGAGCGCTGATGTACAAATTTAATTGTACTTGCAAGCGCACGAGTCGTGTGCAGTAAAGTGTGCGTGCAAGTGCGAGGTCGAATCCACAGGGAGTCGTGTTTGCGAAAATAAATTTTCTAGTTTAAACTAATTTTATCTTAACCTAGTTCCAAGTTGTGTATTTTTGTCGTGCAAAAAGCATAAACTAAACTAAACAATTTGAAAATAAGTAATGGCAAATTACTAAGGTTTCTGAATCCTCCTCGCCAAATCAAACAACATGTCTTGCATTTTATGCATACAATAGTCAATCCAAATACATTGTTCAAAAGTTGTAAACACTCAAATTAAATTATTTGATGAATCCATCCGTTAAAAGAATCACAACGAATATTTAATTAAGATCAAATCATCCTCTGTATTCGTAGATCACAATGGATATTAGTCTCAATCCAATCATTCGATGTACCCCCAGATGAAACACAACGAATATTAAATTAAGCATGAGTATAATACCAACATCTAATCAATTAAACTTAATCAAACTGTTGAATTGGCTTTTGAACAACACTTTCATAAAATAATCTCATTGTATATATAAAACGACAAGAACATGTATGTTTATCAATGATGAGGCTTCATCTTCAACCTTAGTTGATGATTTAGCCTCTCATGACAAAAGAAATCATAAAGAAACTAAATTAACTTAATTAAAATCAAATACTTACAAAAGAATTCAAGTTCAAAGTGACAAAATGCTCAGAAAGCACAAAAACGACAAAGAATGGCGCTCCTAGCACGCCTCTGTGCATTTACAATAAAAAAAAATGGTATTTATAAGCTAATTTTAGGATTTCAATGCTGCCAGGTCGGCCGAGTGCGCTCAATCGCACTCTAGGTGCGATCGATCGAACTTGTGCAACATGTCTCCTGTGGGCTGGGCACGAGTGAGCTCGATCACACTAAAAGTGCGCTCGAGCACACTTCCAGTCAGATTTAGCCTACTCCTATGAAACATGACTTTGTAGATCTTTGAGTTAGCTTTCCAGTGACAGTAAGATTGCTTCAATCGGAGTTATACAACTCAAGATATGACATTTTTAGTGGAACTCATCAGATGCAAATCATCACTCGATCCAAATTTGCTGCCAATGCTCCTTGAAGTGTCTTAAGCCCCAGACTTAATGGAATGAGTTGCAAATTTCACCTTAAAGCCACATTTTTCTTTTAACAACCTGCAAATCAGTAAAACACCAAAACTAACAAAAACATCAGAAATTAACACAGCTAAGAGCTTAACAAACATAAGTTAAGGGGCCCAAATATACAATATTTGGCACTCATCAAGCGCATCTCCGCTGGCAGCATCAGCATACCAGAAGCAGCTAAGTGCATTTTTTTTTCTCTTTTTGTTTTGTTCTGCAATTTCTTTGGTTTATTCTTTCTTTTGTGAATACTTCATTGTTATTTAGCTAGTTTATTTGAGCATTTGTGTTGGTGCATGCTTGGTCGGAGATCCTTGAACCTAGAATTGATACCCTTAGACCCTGACATTGATAGAATTCTTAGGAGAACTCGAAGAGCACCTGTTGAGAGTGGGGATAGAGGCGAAATGGGAGACCAACAAGATAACATACCCTAGAATATAGAGCAACCTAGGGTTGAACATGAGGATGCTAGCGTGGAGGATGCAAGCTAGAGCTTGGAATGTGGACTTCACTACATCACTTAGGGAGTTGTTCGCACCTATGGACTCCACCACATCCCATTCATGTATAGTGTTGCCACCAACCAATGCTACTCATTTTGATTTGAAACCACATGTCATCCAACTCCTACCATCGTTCCATGGCCTAGAACTTGAAAATCCTTACAGTCATGTAAAGAAATTCAATGACATATGCGCCACTTTCAAATTTCAAAATTTCTCCGAAGAATTTGTCCATGTCAGACTATTTCCTTTCTCTCTGCAAGACAAAGCCAGGGCATGGTTGGACTCCAACACCCCCGGATCCATTACATCTTGGGAAAGCTTGTTAAGCAAGTTCTATAACAAGTATTTCCCAATGTCAAAGGTCAATGAATGCAGAAAGGAAATAAGCTCCTTCACTCAAGAGGGGGATGAGAAATTTTCAGAGTGTTGGGAAAGGTTTAAGGAGTTGTTGATAAGATGCCCCCCACATGGATATGAGAAGTGGAGACTCGTTCAATTTTTCTACCAAGGATTGACCCAATCCAACCGTAGTATGATCGAGTCAATGAATGGGGGGGCATTCTTAAGTTTGACAGGGGATGCAGCGTATAAGGCATTAGACAAGTTGTTCGATAGCTCACAGCAGTGGGATTTTCTGAGTTGTCGGGATAAATCTGCTCGTATCCCCAAGAAAGGTGGCATCTATGAGGTTAAGGAGGACACTGATTTGAGGATAAAGATAGATGCCTTGACCAAGAAGGTTGAAGCTCTTGCAATGGGTCAGTCCATAAATGCTGCCAATACGTTCAATGTTGATGGCTGTTCAATCTATGCTAATCCTATGCATTTAGCACAAAATTGTCCATTTTCACTAGCTTTTGCCAAGTGCTCCATGGAACAAGTGAACGCTTTCAACGACTTAGGAAGCAAGCGAGTGGACCCTATTCGGAGACATACAATCCAGGGTGGCGAAACCACCTTAATTTCTCATGGAAGCAGAGCCAACCAATGAACCAAGGATTTCCCCACATGCTCAGAATCATGGTTGTTCAGCTCAACCAGCACAACCTTCTGCATTCATACAATCGAATAGCCAGACCATACAAGATCTCAAGAACTCTACCATGGCAAACACCCAAGTGATAGATGAAGTGAAGAATGCCACCATGGTTAACACCCAAGCAATTGCGAAGATGGAGAGTCAGATATGACAGATAGCCAATCACTTGGGTGAGAGAGAAAAAGGGAAGTTACCCAGTCAGCCAGTGCCCAACCCAAAAGGTCAATATATGGTTGGGAATTCCTCAAGTCCTACGCACAGGCAAGAACATATGCAAGCGATTGTCACACTAAGGTCAGAGAGACAAGTGGACAATCAGGTGGTTGAGCAAGAAGAAGACCCTGCGGGGCAAGAAAGGGAAAAGAGTGGCAACAAAGAGAAGAGAGATGCCGAGCCATCTATAGCCACACCCATTATTGAGGACCCTCTTAGGTCATTTGTACCGAAAGCACCTTACCCTAAAAGGTTGCAAGCACCCAAGAAAGGAGGGAAGTTTGAGGACATTCTGGAGGTGTTCAAGCAGGTCCAAATCAATATCCCATTTTTGGACGCCATCCAACAAGTACCTTCATATGCCAAGTTCTTGAAGGACTTGATTACAGTGAAGAGGAAGACAAATGTTCCGAAGAAGGCATTCCTGACCAAGCAGGTTAGTTCAATCCTTCAATGCAAGTTGCCCCTCAAGTACAAGGACCCTGGGTGTCCTACTATTTCTTGCATGATAGGAGTCAGCCAAATTGAGAGGGCATTATTGGATCTTGGAGCAAGTGTAAATTTGTTGCCCTACTCAGTTTATGTGCAGTTGGGGCTAGGAGAGTTGAGGCCTACATCCATGACATTGCAATTAGCTGATAGGTCAGTGAAGGTTCCACGGGGAATAGTAGAGGATGTCTTGATTAAGGTGGATAAGTTTTATTTCCCCGTGGATTTTATTGTGCTTGACACAGAGCCGGTTCCAAATGTGGGGAGTCAAATACCGGTGATCTTAGGGCGACCATTTCTAGCTACGGCTAACGCCTTGATCAATTGTAGGACGTGGGTGATGAAGATTTCCTTTGGAAATATGACAGTGGAGCTGAATATTTTCCATATTAGGAAGCAACCCTTGGAATATGAGGAAATGCAACAGGTATGCTTGATTGAGGAGATCCTTGAGGATGTTGTTGAAGAATCAAGCATGGCGGACCTCCTGGACGTATGCTTTGCTCAGTTTGGAGAGGATCTGGACTTAGACAAGTTGCTTGAGCAAGCAGATGCAATTTTGGAGACTGCTCCTCTAGTGAGCAGTGAGAAGGAGGAGACAACAATACCTGATCCCCCCAAGAAGGAACTTAAACCTCTACCGGACACTCTCAAGTATAAGTTCCTAGGTCTAGCAAATTCATTGTCTGTGATTATAGCTTTAGACTTGGTTGATGCTCAAGAGGAGAAATTGTTAGAGGTTTTAAGAGAACATAAAGAAGCTATCGGCTAGACTATTGAGGATATAAAGGGGATCAGTCCCTCGGTGGTGATGCATAAGATACATTTGGAAGAGAATGCCAAGCCAGCGAGGGAGCCACAGAGGAGGCTTAACCCAGCTATGCAAGAGGTGGTGAGGACTGAAGTGATAAAGTTGTTGGATGTAGGGATCATTTATCCCATTTCTGATAGCAAGTGGATGAGCCCGATTCATGTTGTGCCCAAGCGGGCTGGATTGACGGTAATGAAGAACAAGGATGATGAGTTGGTCCCAACTTGTATTCAATCAGGATCGAGAGTATGCATAGACTACCGGAAGTTTAATGCTGCCACCAGAAAGGATCACTTCCCGCTTCCATTTATTGATCAAATGGTGGAGCACTTGGCTGGGCATGAGTACTATTGTTTCTTGGATGGTTATTTTGGATATAACCAGGTCCTTGTAGACCTCAAAGATCAGGAGAAGATGACGTTTACTTGTCCTTTTGGGACTTTTGCCTACCGCCGCATGCCTTTTGGGTTATGCAACGTGCCCGCTACTTTGCAGCGGTGCATGATCAGTATTTTTTTTGACATGGTAGAGTGTTTCTTAGAGATTTTCATAGATGACTTCTCTATCTTCAGTTCATCCTTTGATGAGTGTTTGCACCGATTGACTTTGGTATTGGTACGGTGCAAGGAGAAGAACCTGGTGCTCAATTGGGATAAGTGCCATTTTATAGTCAAGCAAGGTATTGTATTGGGGCACGTCATATCTCAGAAGGGCATTAAGGTTGATAAAGCAAAGGTGGATCTGATTTCTAACGTTCCACCCCCACGTACAGTGAAGGAGGTTCGCTCTTTTCTAGGCCATGCAGGATTCTACAGGCGGTTTATCTAGGACTTTAGCAAGATTGCTAGGCCCTTGTGCAAGTTATTGGTGAAGGATGCCCCATTTGTATTCAATGAGGATTGCAAGAGAGCATTTGGGGACCTTAAAAGCATTCTGATGTCCACACCCATTATTCAGCCACCCAACTGGGGTGTACCTTTTGAGATCATGTGTGACGCTTCGGATTATGCCGTTGGAGCTGTATTGGGGCAGCGTGTTGATAGACTCCCCCATGTCATTTACTATGTGAGCGGGACTCTGAACGATGTATAACTCAATTACTCCACCACGGAAAAGGAGTTGTTGGCAGTCGTTTTTGCGCTAGACAAGTTCTGATCCTATTTGCTAGGATCTAAAGTCATCATCTTTTCGGATCACATAGCATTGAAGTATCTTTTTTTCCAAAAAAGATCCTAAATCTCATCTGATCCGATGGATTTTGCTACTTCAGGAGTTTGACATAGAAATTTGGGACAAGAAGGGTTCCGAAAATGTGGTGGCAGATCATTTGTCTAAATTGACTATGGATTACACCGAGGACGCTAGCCCCATTTTGGAGACTTTCCCTGATGAGCAATTGATGCACATTGCTCATGAGCCTGTACCATGGTTTGCTGACATAGTGAACTATCTCGTCACTAGCCAACTGCCTCAGCAGTGGAGGTGACAAGATAGGTCCAGATTTTTGTCCATGGTGAAGCACTTTTTCTGGGACGATCCTTACTGTTCAAGTATTGTCCCGATCAGATCATTAGGAGGTGTATACATGAGCATGACCAATCCAATGTCATCTCCTTCTGTCATGATCATGCCTGTGGAGGTCATTTCAGTGCTAAGAAGACCGCTGCCAAGATTTTGCAGTGTGGATTCTATTGGCCTACCCTTTTCAAAGACGACCATGCTTATTGTATATCTTGTGAGCGTTGTCAGAAGCTAGGGAGTATCTCTAGGAGGAATATGATGCCCCTCAGTCCCATTTTGATTGTTGAGATTTTTTACGTATGGGGCATCGATTTCATGGGACCTTTCCCGAACTCCTTTGGCTATTTGTACATCCTCGTTGCTGTGGACTATGTGTCCAAATGGGTGGAGGTGGTTGCATGCAAGACCAATGACCATAGAGTTGTGGTCCAGTTTTTGAGAGACACTATCTTTGCTCGTTTTGGTACGCCTCAAGCAATTATAAGTGATGGAGGTAAGCATTTTTGCAATCGAATTTTTGAGCAGTTGATGAAGAAGTATTTCACCACACATAAGGTTTCCACCCCGTATCACCCACAGACGAGTGGACAGGTTGAAGTTTCCAATCGAGAGATCAAGCATATTTTGGAAAAGACAGTAAACCCCAATAGAAAGATTGGTCTATGCGATTGAGTGATGCACTGTGGGCATATAGGACAGCTTTCAAGACCCCGATTGGGTTGTCACCCTATCGGCTTGTGCATGGGAAGGCATGTCATCTTCCCGTGGAGTTGGAGCATAGAGGATATTGGGCCATCAAGCAGCTGAACTTCAATCTTTTGAAGGCTGGATCACAAAGGAAGCTCCAACTCAATGAATTAGAGGAGCTGAGGAATGATGCTTATGATTCTACGTGGTTGTACAAGGCACAGATGAAGAAGGCTCATGACCAGAGCATTTTGAGACGATTTTTTGAGCCTGGTGAGAAAGTCCTTCTTTACAATTCACAGCTGCATCTTTTCCCAGGCAAGTTGAAATATCGGTGGACAGGCCCATTTATCATTCGGTCAATTTTTCCTCATGGGGCTATCGAGATTAAGCATCCTAAGAATGGTAACACCTTCAAGGTGAATGGACAAAGATTAAAACCATTCTTAGAGTTGAGGAGTAAGGAGATCGAGACGACATTGTTGGAGGATCCGAGTTATTCTGAGTGATTGTCGTCTTTTGTGGAGAGTCTGGCTGAAGACTTAAAACTTAGCGCTTGTGGGAGGCAACCCTAATTCTTTCCCTTACCATTTTATCTTGTTTGTTTGTTTCTGTTGTGTTTTTCAGGGCAAGTGTCTACCATTCAAGTTTGGGGGAGCGTTCTCCTACGCTGCTCACCTGGTATTGTATCTCTGGACCCATTGGGGACAATGTGTCATTTTAGTTTGGGGGTGGGGTAGACATTTCTCTATCTTTTTCCTTGATTATTTGTGTTGTTTTATGAAAAAAAAAAAAAAGAAAAATTGCTAGGTTATTGATTAAGCAAGGGTAACACCTATTCT
>NC_081547.1:19901507-19924436 GCF_901000735.1 Corylus avellana
TTGTGCTTGACACAGAGCCGGTTCCAAATGTGGGGAGTCAAATACCGGTGATCTTAGGGCGACCATTTCTAGCTACGGCTAACGCCTTGATCAATTGTAGGACGTGGGTGATGAAGATTTCCTTTGGAAATATGACAGTGGAGCTGAATATTTTCCATATTAGGAAGCAACCCTTGGAATATGAGGAAATGCAACAGGTATGCTTGATTGAGGAGATCCTTGAGGATGTTGTTGAAGAATCAAGCATGGCGGACCTCCTGGACGTATGCTTTGCTCAGTTTGGAGAGGATCTGGACTTAGACAAGTTGCTTGAGCAAGCAGATGCAATTTTGGAGACTGCTCCTCTAGTGAGCAGTGAGAAGGAGGAGACAACAATACCTGATCCCCCCAAGAAGGAACTTAAACCTCTACCGGACACTCTCAAGTATAAGTTCCTAGGTCTAGCAAATTCATTGTCTGTGATTATAGCTTTAGACTTGGTTGATGCTCAAGAGGAGAAATTGTTAGAGGTTTTAAGAGAACATAAAGAAGCTATCGGCTAGACTATTGAGGATATAAAGGGGATCAGTCCCTCGGTGGTGATGCATAAGATACATTTGGAAGAGAATGCCAAGCCAGCGAGGGAGCCACAGAGGAGGCTTAACCCAGCTATGCAAGAGGTGGTGAGGACTGAAGTGATAAAGTTGTTGGATGTAGGGATCATTTATCCCATTTCTGATAGCAAGTGGATGAGCCCGATTCATGTTGTGCCCAAGCGGGCTGGATTGACGGTAATGAAGAACAAGGATGATGAGTTGGTCCCAACTTGTATTCAATCAGGATCGAGAGTATGCATAGACTACCGGAAGTTTAATGCTGCCACCAGAAAGGATCACTTCCCGCTTCCATTTATTGATCAAATGGTGGAGCACTTGGCTGGGCATGAGTACTATTGTTTCTTGGATGGTTATTTTGGATATAACCAGGTCCTTGTAGACCTCAAAGATCAGGAGAAGATGACGTTTACTTGTCCTTTTGGGACTTTTGCCTACCGCCGCATGCCTTTTGGGTTATGCAACGTGCCCGCTACTTTGCAGCGGTGCATGATCAGTATTTTTTTTGACATGGTAGAGTGTTTCTTAGAGATTTTCATAGATGACTTCTCTATCTTCAGTTCATCCTTTGATGAGTGTTTGCACCGATTGACTTTGGTATTGGTACGGTGCAAGGAGAAGAACCTGGTGCTCAATTGGGATAAGTGCCATTTTATAGTCAAGCAAGGTATTGTATTGGGGCACGTCATATCTCAGAAGGGCATTAAGGTTGATAAAGCAAAGGTGGATCTGATTTCTAACGTTCCACCCCCACGTACAGTGAAGGAGGTTCGCTCTTTTCTAGGCCATGCAGGATTCTACAGGCGGTTTATCTAGGACTTTAGCAAGATTGCTAGGCCCTTGTGCAAGTTATTGGTGAAGGATGCCCCATTTGTATTCAATGAGGATTGCAAGAGAGCATTTGGGGACCTTAAAAGCATTCTGATGTCCACACCCATTATTCAGCCACCCAACTGGGGTGTACCTTTTGAGATCATGTGTGACGCTTCGGATTATGCCGTTGGAGCTGTATTGGGGCAGCGTGTTGATAGACTCCCCCATGTCATTTACTATGTGAGCGGGACTCTGAACGATGTATAACTCAATTACTCCACCACGGAAAAGGAGTTGTTGGCAGTCGTTTTTGCGCTAGACAAGTTCTGATCCTATTTGCTAGGATCTAAAGTCATCATCTTTTCGGATCACATAGCATTGAAGTATCTTTTTTTCCAAAAAAGATCCTAAATCTCATCTGATCCGATGGATTTTGCTACTTCAGGAGTTTGACATAGAAATTTGGGACAAGAAGGGTTCCGAAAATGTGGTGGCAGATCATTTGTCTAAATTGACTATGGATTACACCGAGGACGCTAGCCCCATTTTGGAGACTTTCCCTGATGAGCAATTGATGCACATTGCTCATGAGCCTGTACCATGGTTTGCTGACATAGTGAACTATCTCGTCACTAGCCAACTGCCTCAGCAGTGGAGGTGACAAGATAGGTCCAGATTTTTGTCCATGGTGAAGCACTTTTTCTGGGACGATCCTTACTGTTCAAGTATTGTCCCGATCAGATCATTAGGAGGTGTATACATGAGCATGACCAATCCAATGTCATCTCCTTCTGTCATGATCATGCCTGTGGAGGTCATTTCAGTGCTAAGAAGACCGCTGCCAAGATTTTGCAGTGTGGATTCTATTGGCCTACCCTTTTCAAAGACGACCATGCTTATTGTATATCTTGTGAGCGTTGTCAGAAGCTAGGGAGTATCTCTAGAAGGAATATGATGCCCCTCAGTCCCATTCTGATTGTTGAGATTTTTGACGTATGGGGCATCGATTTCATGGGACCTTTCCCGAACTCCTTTGGCTATCTGTACATCTTGGTTGCTATGGACTATGTGTCCAAATGGGTGGAGGCGGTTGCATGCAAGACCAATGACCACAGAGTTGTGGTCCAGTTTTTGAGAGACACTATCTTTGCTCGTTTTGGTACGCCTCGAGCAATTATAAGTGATGGAGGTAAGCATTTTTGCAATCGAATTTTTGAGCAGTTGATGAAGAAGTATTTCATCACACATAAGGTTGCCACCCGTATCACCCACAGACGAGTGGACAGGTTGAAGTTTTCAATCGCGAGATCAAGCATATTTTGGAAAAGACGGTAAACCCTAATCGAAAAGATTGGTCTATGCGATTGAGTGACGCACTGTGGGCATATAGGACAGCTTTCAAGACCCCGATTGGGATGTCACCCTATCGGCTTGTGTACGGGAAGGCATGCAATCTTCCCGTGGAGTTGGAACATAGAGCATATTGGGCCATCAAGCAGCTAAACTTCAATCTTTTGAAGGCTGGCTCACAAAGGAAGCTCCAACTCAATGAATTAGAGGAGCTGAGGAATGATGCTTATGAGTTTGCACGGTTGTACAAGGCACAGATGAAGAAGGCTCATGACCAGAGCATTTTGAGACGATCTTTTGAGCCTGGTGAGAAAGTCCTTCTTTACAATTCACGGCTGCATCTTTTCCCAGGCAAGTTGAAATCTCGGTGGACAGGCCCATTTATCATTCGGACAGTTTTTCCTCATGGGGCCATCGAGATTGAGGATCCTCAGAATGGTAACACCTTCAAGGTGAATGGACAGAGATTAAAACCATTCTTAGAGTTGAGGAGTAAGGAGATTGAGACGACATTGTTGGAGGATCCGAGTTATTCTGAGTGATTGTCGTCTTTTGTGGAGAGTCTGGCTGAAGACTTAAAACTTAGCGCTTGTGGGAGGCAACCCTCATTCTTTCCCTTACCATTTTATCTTGTTTGTTTGTTTCTGTTGTGTTTTTCAGGGCAAGTGTCTGCCATTCAAGTTTGGGGGAGCATTCTCCTACGTTACACCCGACTTGCGCCACTCACCTGGTATTGTATCTCTGGACCCATTGGGGACAATGTGTCATTTTAGTTTGGGGGTGGGGTAGACATTTCTCTGTCTTTTTCCTTGATTATTCGTGTTGTTTTGTTAAAAAAAAAAAAAAAAAAAAAAATCTGCTATGTTATTGATTAAGCAAGGGTAACACATATTATGTGGTTTGCATGTCATTGGTCTGTTTAGCATTTTGAACACAGCATGTCAATAGGAATTTGAGTCTTTTGATTCATTGTTGGATTAGAGAGATTTCACATGTTCGAGTTTATCACCACGAGCACACTAGCACAGAATCAATGAGGTATAAGATTTGACTTGATTAGGGTGTATTTTGAGATAGGCAAGATGAAGTGTGATGAAACCTTGGCTTGAAAATTAAAAATAAAATAAATAAACAAAATTGTTTTAAAAAAAATCAAATCAGTTTGAGCTTCTCATTGAGTAACCGGACCTCATGCCTCACAAAGCATTTAGTGTTCGCGTAAAAAGATGAGAAACCTAACCTGGTTGGTTGTATGGCTAGTTTGGCTTCATAGCCTAGTTGACTTGTTTAATTAAGCCCTTAGGGATGTTTCTACATCTAGTGCCCTAAAACCATTTGGTTTGGGAGTCTCTGGCCCAACACTCGTTACATGGGTCAATTAGAAAGCTTAAGGAAGCTAAGCATTGCACAGCCTATACAAAAAAAAAAAATAAATAAATAAAAAATAAAAAAATTAAGTCTTGGTTGTTTCATCTGAGCAAATTCCTATCACATCTAAAGTACACCCAAGTTTGAGAATAAATTGAAGCCTCCGGATTTTATGTTAGTCTCACATTGCACTTATTGGAACATGTGTTGTCTCAAATTTCCATCTTTGAGTTGAATGATTTGTGGCTGTTTTGATGATGTGATTGTGGTGTTCATTGTGATAAACCTGCTCATGATGTTAAAAACCATGTGTTTATGTGGACGTCCATGTTTGGCAAATAACATAGTGCATAAATGTTTGTGGGTATCATTCCTGTCAAACCCTCACGAGACTTCACTCGTCCTCTAGGGATGCCTAGGGGTTTAAAAGGCTTGTTGCATATGCTAAATGCAATCATTTCTCCCACGACAGCGGACTTATGTTTCTTGTTTTCATTTTGTTTTGCTAAGGGACTAGCAAAATGTAAGTTTGGGGGTACTTGATGAGTGCCAAATATTCTATATTTGGGCCCCTTCACTTATGTTTGTTAAGCTCTTGCTGTGTTAATTTCTGATGTTTTTTGTTAGTTTTGGTGTTTTGATGTGTTACAGGTTATTAAGAGCAAACTGCGGTTTAAGGGTCGAAATAAGCAAAGGAATTGAAGTTCCCTGAAAGTGCGATCGAGCGCACAGAGCGAAGTGCGCTCGATCCCATGTACAACACGCTTGAGTGCAGGACCACGTCAACCCTAGCACGCATCGCTTAAGTGCTACGCCACAGGAGCCCTGAAAAGCCGAGAGCGCTCGAGAGCACCATGGGTGCAATCGAGCGCACTCACGCTGACCTGGCAGCGCTGAACCCTAGTTTTTTTTTTTATTTATTTATACAACTTTTTTCTCTTGTAACAACACAGTGGGAGGCACGGTTTTTAGCAAAATACGACGTATTGTCGTCAAGAAAGCTTGTGCTTCGTTTTCCATTGTAAGTTTTATTTTTCTCATGATGTCAATTCAATTGTTTGTTGTTTTTGTTATCATGAGAGGTTAAAACCTTCAACTAAGGTTGAAGATGAAGCCTCGTCATTGATAAACATACATGTTCTTGTCGTTTTATATATACAATGGACTATTTTATGAAAGTGTTGCTCACAAGCCAATTCAACAGTTTGATTAAGTTTAATTGATTAAATGTTGGTACTATATTCATGCTTAATTTAATATCGTTGTGTTTCGTCTGGGGGTACATCGAATGATTGGATTGAGACTAATATCCATTGTGATCTATGGATGCAGTGGATGATTTAATTTCAATTAAATATTCGTTGTGATTCTTTTAACGGATGGATTCATTGAATGATTTAATTTGCATGTTTTCGACTTTTGAACAATGTATTTGGATTGACTATTGTATGTATAAAATGCAAGACATGTTGTTTGATTTGACGAGGGGGATTCGGAAACCTTAGTAATTTACCATTACTTACTTTTAAATTGTTTAGTTTAGTTTATGATTTTGCACGACACAATTACAAAAATTGGAACTAGGTTAAGATAAAATTAGGTTAAACTAGAAAATTAATTTTTGCAAACACGTCTCCCTGTGGATTCGACCTCGTACTTGCACACACTTTACTGCACACGACTAGTGCGCTTGCGAGTACAATTAAATTTGTACATCAGAAGGCAACCCTGTATGTCAATCTAGCCTTCCATCCCAAATTGCATCACTCCCCTCATCGATGACAACTTAAGGAGCACACGATCTCCTACTTCGAATTTCAAAGGTCGTCTCCTGTTATTGGCATAGCTCTTCTACCGAATTTAGGATGCATTCATCCTTTGTCTGATGGTTAGCACTTTGAAATGAGCATCTTGAATCATTCCAGGCCCCAATGTATGCCTCTCTCCGATGTTGTCCCAGTATAAGGACGACTAACACTTACGTCCATAAAATGCTTCATAAGGCGCCCTTCCAATAGTCGCTTGTAGCTAATACTGTAGGCGAGCTCGATCAAAGGTACGTACTAAATCCATCTACCTTTGAATTCCAATACGCAAGCCCGTAACATGTCCTCCATGATTTGGTTAGTCCGCTCCGACTGACCATCCGTCCTCCGGCACACACCATTGTTTGAAATGAGTGAACAATCCATCATCCTTAAGGCAAAACCCTTGTGCTTTAGCAACTACTTGATCTTGGTACACTAAGGGTTCTTCAACTAAGCAACCTTAATCCTAGCAAGCAATTTCGATTCAACCACCAGGTTAGACAAGCGTGTAGGTGCACCCTCATCTACCACTTCTACTCCCATCCTAGCGAATTGCATAACCAACTAGGGTTGAGAAATTCCAAGAGTGGCAAGCTCTACCGTCTACTTCCTTCTTAAAGCGCCAAGTACTACTTTAGCCTTGCCAGGATGATCTTGCAACCATAATCCTTAGATCAGCTCTAGCCACCTCCTTTCTCTCCACAAACAACTGTACCCAAGAACTCCTTAGTCCATTTAGGTATAGAAGGATCCTACAAAATCTCTTAGCTAATATATGACCCAAAATCATGTAATCCATGCATACAAGATTCAAAGGTACCAGATTTACTAATTGCCCTTTACCAACATACTAGAATCCAAGTTCAAAAATATCAAGCCTTAACATCCTTCTAATGGGAAATTAACAAAATCATGAATCTTATCATCAACAAATCAGACATAGCGTAACAAGCATCATGCATTAACAAAACTCGTAGTTAATGTTACACTTTTAGGTCCAAAATCCCAAATCAAGTGCAATTACAAAACAAAAAACAACTAGTTGATGTCTGAGTATACAACTAGTAACCCAGCCTCTAACTTCAAAACAAAGCGAACCGCATGCCTTAAACAATCCTAGTGGTTACGGTTATCTCATGCCCTGCCATCATTTCCTTCCTGGCAAACCAGTACCATTCCTTTTGGCCTGGTTGCAGTTTCAAACAAAGTGTGCCACCTTGCCACATCCATAGCAAAAATTCTTCCTCGATCCACATTTCCCAAAGTGCAACCTGCCACACCTACGGCACCAACGACTCTATTTCTTGCTGGACCGCAACTCTTGGGGTGTCCTCCTCCTTATGTTCCATGAGTACTCTCGATAGAACCAAATGGTCAGCCAAAGAAACAAACTACTTCCGCTGCCAAGAATTTCCTATTAGGGGTTTCCAGAAACTTAAATTTAGGGGTTTTTTTTTTTTTTTTTCTTTTAAAAAAAAATAATTGAAGAAATTATTAAAGGAGTAAACAACATTCTAGTGATCAAAATGTGCACCGAACCTTGAAAAGTTTAATTAGAATACAACTTGTGAGTAATAAGGGTTTTCATGATGTTAGTGACAAAGATTTTTTTTTTTTTTTTTTGACAAAAAAAAAAAACCATAGCCGATCTCTATAACAATTGAAGGGATACAAGAGCCATTTTAACCAAAAATAAATTGGAAAAAGTACACTTATCCTCCCCAAACTATCCCCTCACTGTCAATGTCTCTCCCAAACTACTAATTGTGCCAATGGCCTCTATAACTACCAAAAAAATGTCAATGTTCCGTTTAAAGCCAATAAAAATACAAAAATGACCATAATTTTTTTTTAATACGACAAAAATAATTTTATAAATTCGAAAAATTAAAATAAAACTAAAATCTAAAAACCTAAAACTAAAGAACAAAAAAATGGGTGGTTCGAAAACTACCACTATGGCCTAAAACTTATAGGGGGCGGATCACCCGCACAGCAACTCCAAAAAAAACAAAAACAAAAACAAAAACAAAAAACTTATAGGTTGAGAGGGTGGGGGTGGCCGAGCTACTCCTAGCGGCCATCATTTTCACTTAGATTAATGAAGAGATATACAATTCAGGCTGTTAATTTCATTACAAGAGCACGTGAACTTGATTCGTCCTTATATATACGTACATGCTTTATAATGTGTACTCTTCTTCATTGTCTGGAGCAGAAAGAAGGTTGAACCCGCTTACCCGAAAGAGCATCTTTTTCATCATCTAATCATAGACAGTGTTGAGAACTACAAGGTCAGTGGTAGTTTATGGGGAAGCTTACGTTCATGCAGTTTGTCGGCGTGGAGGAACAATGCTATGGACGTTTTCTCGAGGTCTTCACGAGAGGAAGACGATGAAGAAGCTCTCAAATGGGCTACTCTTGAAAGGCTTTCAACTTTTGATCGTCTAAGAAAAGGTATACTGACTACGTCGAAAGGTGAAGCCAGTGAAATCCATATTCATGATCTTGGATATGAAGAAAGGAAGAAATTGCTCAAGAGGTTGGTCAGAGTAACCGAAGTGGATAACAGGGAGTTTTTGTTAAAAGTTAGGAATCTGATTGATAGGTATGCCAAGTTATGCTTTCAATATTTTTTTTGGAAAAATATATAGATTAGCCCCTCTCTGAATTATCACCCTCTTTGCAATTAAAGATTCAAACATTAAAAACTGACATCAAGGCCCTACGTACATATATACTATCATCATGTGTCAAATTAAACATTTTTCCATTTCTCTCTCCAAAATACCTTTGAATTTATTAAAAAATATATCAAAATAACCATCTGAAAATAAAGAAATTAATGCGGCCAATATAAAAAGGGCAACCCATTTTTGGTGTTTTCTATTTTTCTATTTTTTTTTTTAATAATTTGAATTTTTTTTCAAATAACTTTTTTTAATAACTTTAAGGGTATTTTGAGAAGAAAAATATAAAAATGTCTAATTTGACATGTAGTAGTAGTATAGGAGGTCTCAGTGTCACTTTTTACAGTTTATAGGTATAAATGCATAAGGAGTGATAGTTCAAGGGCTAAAGTGTAATTTTCTTTCTTTCTTTTTTTTTTTTTTTTTCTTCCACCTTTTCCCCTAACCAATCAGAGATTATTTTATTTTATGAACAAGTCCTTTATTGAAGAACAGCAATGTACAACTCTTTAGCAAATAACCTCAAACACAATGATACTACACAACAATACCATATCATCCAAAATAAAACTTCATATCAACAAAGATCTACATACAAACTAGTTAACGAACTAGTCAATAAATTAACTAGTAACCTAAAAGTTTAAACTTTTAAGAAGAGATGAATTCAATTATTTAATTTATACTCTAACGTTCTTGAAGAATAACTTAGTAGATAGCATGCTAAATCCTTTGATAGAGAAAAGAATTAGAGTAGATACCATGCCTAATTCGTTGATTAGGGAGATCAATAGCTTAAGGAGTAGAAACAATGCTCTTAGGTTGACAAACATTGGGTATCTTGATATGGTTGTAGCATTGGCATATTGTTTATCTTATTCTAGTAAGGCTAGCGGTGGATATCAAAACCTAACACTTTCATTCTTATTAATTAAACTCAATATTTTATTTCTTTTCATTCTGTTATTTATTTAGGCAATTCTTTTAAGCATAATTTATAGCAATATTCGTGGGAATGATTTCGTTCTTGCTTTCTATACTATCATTTTAATCTGGTGCACTTGCAAGTAAAACATACATTTATTCGTCTATTAATTAGATGGATATTTGCACAACAAGTTTTTGGCGCCGTTGCTGGGGATTGCTTTGAATTTTGTTTAGAAGTTTTTCCTTAAATTTAGTTAATTCTATTTAAATTTCATATATTATCCATTCTATTATTTATGTTTTCTGCCAAGTGCTCCCCCCTTTCTCCAAGTTACTCACAAGCTCACACACACTCAAATGACAAAGAAGCAGAGTTTTCCTAACGTTTCAGAGGTGGATTTAAGGGCTGGGTCGAATGGGGTGTGGGGGTATTTATAGGGGAGGGAAGCTGAGCACTCGTGTGGTCCTGATATGTGCTAAAACACATATTTGAGCCCCTTAATTTATGTGTGTTAATCCTTTAGTTGTGCTATTTTATGTTGTTTTACTTCCTTTTCGAGCTTTTGTCTATTTTTAGGTGTTTGAAGGAAAAGAAAGCGTTTCTCGACATTTTAGGCATCAAGGGCCAATTTTGGGAAAAGCTGGAGTTCAGATCGAGCGCACCACACTTAGGCTCGAGCGCATCAACACTTGAGTGTAGTAGAGGAACGATCAAGCACAAGGCATGGCGATCGAGCGCAGACGGGCGACTCAGATGTGGAAAGACTTATTAACCACCTAATATTAGGTTTTCCCAACCCTAATTGGACTAGGGTTTTGTTCTCTGATTTTATTAGGTTTTCTAGGGTTTCTAGGTCTTTCTAAAGCCTATAAATAGACGTCTCAGCCTCTTAGAAAATACACAATTCCAGAGAGAGAAATTGGAGGCTACTTCAAGAAGCATTTTCCGGTTTCTTCTTTCCCTTTTCTTTTTATGTTTTAGTTTTAGTTTCATTATGTGTAAATAAACTTATTGTTAGGGCTAGATTGAAGCCCTAATCATGTTTGTTTAATTTAATATTATAGCCATTGTTTCAATCATTGTGTTTTAATTTAATTGATTATGTCTATGTGATTGAATTCCCCATGTGAATGTGCCTCATCATTATTTACTTGTGTTTGGAATTTGTTAATTAAGTAAATTTAGATGACCGAATCTTGGGCTTTATAAAGTGACAAAAGAACCTAACCATGGGTTCTTGGCTTAATCAACATGGGAATTAGGAGTAGATACCATGTCCTAGGACTCATGTGTTTGTTGATCTCCATAGAATAATGTTTCCCTAAAAAACAACTTAGTAGATACCATATTAAATCCTTTAGGGAATAAGTGAATTAGAGTAAATACCATTGCCTAATTCATTGCTTAGGGAAATCAATAGTTTAAGGTGTAAATCCCATGCCCTTAGGTTGACAAGTATTAAATATACCATATGATTGGAACATTGGCCTAGTATTATCTTAATTAGAATGATTTGTGGTGGATGTCAAAACTCTAACATTTTCATTATTTTTATATCTTTTCACCATTGCAAATCTGTGACAAGTTGACAATTTAAATTGGAAAATCAATTCTAAATAAAAACAACAATCCTCGTGGGAATGATCTCATACTTGCACTCTATACTCACGTTTTTTATCTCGTGCACTTACGAGTAAAACGTACCAAGTATTTGCCTATTAATTTAGGTTGGTATTTGTCACAACAAGTTTTTAACGCCATTGTCGATGATTGTTTGATTTTGTTTAGAATTTGTTTTCCCTTAGTTAATTATGTCTTGTTTTAATTTTGTTGTAATTTTAAATTTGTTTTCTGTTTTCCTTCAAATTGTTAAATTTTATTTTAATTTAGATTTTTGTTTTCTGGTTTTCGTACGTGCATTCCCGTTCTGCAGCTGTGCGATCGAGCGCACCTTTAATGCAATCGAACGCACTTTTGTAGGCCACTAAATCCTTTGTTTTCTTTTTTTTTTTTTTTGGTTGTGTTTTGTATTTCTATTCTGCATGAGTACAATCGAGCATACACAGCTGTACGATTGACCACACTCTCGGTTGTGCACTCCTGCACGCACGAGTGCGCCTACACACACACACACACATGCACATATCTGCACAAGTGCGATTGACAGCACCTTGCGATGCAATCGAGCGCACTCATGCAAACTCTCATGTGATCTACCCTAGGTCACACGACCCCTGTTCTATTATTAAAACTTTCCTTCCCTGGTCTATTTCTATTTCATCTGCGGCAATACGATCGAGCGAACTGTTTAGTGCTATCAAACGCACTGGCTCAGATAGCACTATCAACCTTGCTGTAATTTAGATTTTTACTCTTTTCCTTTGTAACATTACAGGGTTATTAATCTCATAATTGAATCAATTTTCCAGACCATCCAGACATTTTAAATGGTTGGGAAGAGAAGAAGAAGATGTTGAGAACCCCCCAATGCTAAGGCCAATGAAAAGCTCATACATTCCTCGTAGCTTTGATCGACTATCATGCATTGACTTTCAGCCCATTGTGATGAGCAATTATAATCTATCTCCACATTTTCTCAATATGGTCCCACACTATAGAGGCACACCTTCTGAGGATCCAGATTTGCACATTAGGGACTTCTTCGATCCGTGCAAGACTCAGAACATCCAGGGCTTAACTGCGAAAGGAATCAGGTTAATTCTTTTCCCTTTTTCCTTGAAAGATAATGCTAAACTCTGGTTGAACTCTTTGGCTGCAGGATCCATCCATAAATTGGGAAGAATTGGCCACAAAATTCCTGAAAAAGTTCTTCCCAGCCCAAAGAACAAGACAACTAAGGAAGGATATTCAAACCTTCCAACAAAGAGATGGAGATCTGTTCTTTTTTAAAGCAAGGGACCATTTCAACCAACTACTTCTCAAATGCCCACCCCACAACCTATCTCAGGAGGATCAAGTACAAGCCTTTTATGAGGGTTTAAATGAATCTAACAAAAGCCTTGTTGATGCAGGATGCAGAGGTGTGCTTATGGGGAAGAACAGTGAGGAAGCTAAAGAACTCTATGAAACCTAGAGTGAGAATTCTCAACAATTCTCAACTAGAGCAAAACAAAGACTCAAGGGGAAGGGTGTGTATGAAGTGAGCACTACTGGTGGAGTGCAAACCCAGATGGCAACTATGGAGAAGAAGCCGAACATGATCATGAAGGCCATGACAAATTACAACATTGCTCTAGGTCAACAAGTAGCACAAGTCGAGGTATGTGCTATATGTTCCCAGTCTAAACATACTACTGAGACTTATCCTATGTCTTCAATTGCATTGCACAAGCAAGTAAACTATGTTGGGCAGAACAATTACCCTTCAAAGAATAACCCATACTCCAACACCTACAATGCAGGGTGGCACAACCACCCCAACTTTTCTTGGAGTAACAATCAGAATGTTCTTAATCCTCAAAGGCAACAACAAAATTTCCAACAAGGAAATAACTACCAAGCTCCACCACAAGCAGCCCAATCAAATCCTAGGCCGAAAAAGAATGATGTTGAAAGTGCTAAACTCTAGTTCTTGAATGCACAACAACAGACCAACACTCAAACCTTTCAAGCCATTCAGAAACTAGAGTCCACTACAAGTCAAGCCATTCAAAAATTAGAGGTGCAGGAAGGGCAATTAGCTAAAGACCTAAGTGGGAGGAAGAGAGGAGAGTTCCCATCTCAGACCATACAAAACCCAAGAGGACAGGAGGAGTTCAAGGCTGTGACTATGCTTAAGAGAGGAGAAGCTGGGGAGACGGACAATATTTTGGCTAAAGACGTTAACCTTAGCGCTTATGGGAGGCACCTCACAGATTATCCTTTTATTTTTCTATTTGTTTTTCAGTTTGTTTTTATGTTTATTTTCCTTCTTATTTCACTATAGAGGAGGTCTGTGTGGCTTTGAATTAAATGCTGCCTTTGAAGGAATTGGCTACAAATGGCTTCTCTGCAGATTTTTTCCAAAACAATTGGTCGGTAGTGGGTGAAGAGGTTAGTCGGGCTGTACTTAATTCCCTAAACTCACGATTCTTGAATAAAGAGGTTAATTTTACTTATATAACCCTGATTCCAAAGGTTAAAAATCCATCTTGTGTGACTGAATTTCACCCAATCAGTTTGTGCAATGTACTTTATAAACTCACATCTAAAGTACTTGCAAATGGACTAAAATTTGTTTTGCTACATATTATTTCTCACAACCAGAGTGCCTTCATTCTAGGCCGTTTAATTACAAGCAATATTTTAGCTGTTTATGAGACCCTCCATACGATGAATTCATGTATGTGGGGTAAAGAAGGCTTTATGGCGATTAAACTGGATATGAGCAAGGCGATCGGGTGGAGTGGGGGTTCTTGGAAGCAGTCATGGCAAAGTTGAGTTTTGTGGACAAATGGATTTGTTTAATTATTATGTGTGTGACATTAGCAAATTATGCTGTATTGGTTAATGGAAATCTGGTGGGACACATTTCCCCTACCTGTGTTATACGCCAAGGTGACCCTATTTCACCTTATTTGTTTCTTATATGTGCTGAAGCTCTCAGTTCCCTCCTGACTTGTCCCGAAAGAAAAGATGTGTTGACCTGCGTACCAACATTCAAAAAGGGCTCGAGAATTAACCTCCCTTTCTTTATAGACGATAGTTTGCTTTTCTGTAAAGCAAAAACAAGCCATTGGCTGGAAATGTCTAAGTTGCTTGGGAAATATGAGATGGCGTCTGGGCAAAAATTGAATATGGACAAAACTTCGATATTTTTCAGTAGGAATACCCCGAAAGAGGTTAAACAAGAAATTTTGGTGCTATCGAGGCTCCCAGCACAGCACCGAAATGACACATACTTCGGATTATCGGCATTAGTTAGGAAATCAAGATCCTCACTTTTCAGGGGATTAAAGATAAGGTATGGAAACGCCTCCAAGACTGGAAGTTAATATTTCTCTCTTGTTGTGCCAAATATGACCTAAATAAATAGATAATATTTAGTACGTTTTAACTCGCAAGTGCACAAGATCAAAATAATAGTATAGTGCAGCAAGTATGAGATCAATTCCACGGAGATTGTTGATTTTATGTAGAATTTATTAAAATATCAACTTTGTCACGAAATTGATACTATGAATATAAATAAAAATAAAGATAAAGGTAGGGCTTTGATATCCATAACTAATTATGCTCAAATAATATAACAATATGCCAATGCTCTAATCATATTATGAATACCTAATGTTTGCCAACCTAAGGGTATGGGTGTCTACTCCTTAAGCTATTGATCTCCCTAAGCAACAAATTAGGTATGAGTGTCTACTTTAATTCTTTTCTTTCTTAAAGGATTTAGTATTGGTGTCTACTAAGTTGTTTTTTAAGAAAGCATAAATCTATGGAAATCGACAAACACATGAGGCCTAGGGCATGTGTGTCTACTCCCGGTTCCCCATGTTGATTAACCCAAGAACTCAGGTGAGATTCTTTTGTTACTCTATTAAACCCAGGACTCAATCATCCAAATAGATTTAAATAACTAATCCATACCACATGCATATAATGGCCAATCCAACATATATGAGGAATTCAATAAAACAGGAATTAATCAAATTAAGCATCACAATATGATTAGCACAAAGGCAAAAATTTGAAATATTAAATAAACATAATTAGTGCTTCAATCTGGCCATACTAAAGAGTTAGTTATACATAAGTAAAATAAAACTAAAAAGAAAATGGAAAGAAAGAACTAAAAACGACTCCTTGAAGTAGCCTCCAATTCCTTTCCCCAATGTCGTCTCCTTGAAATTGTCTTTCTAAGAGGCTTAGAGGTCTATTTATAGGCTTATGAATACTCTAGAAAGCCTAGAAACCCTAGTAAAATTGTAGGGTTTAGTTCTAGTGTAACTAGGACTAGAAAAACCCTAATATGCAAAGTAATATAAGTTTGGCTGCAGCTTCTAGAATTCTCCAGCGCACGGGTACGCTCGACTGCAGCCCGTGTGCACTCGGTCACACATCTGCAATCGAGTTTCCACTTGTGCACACGAGTGCAAGGCTGCGCTCGTCTGGACCTCTTTGGAAGTGCGCTCGATCGCAGGTCCCCTACAATCGATCGCACTACCATAATGCTTTTGGTTGCTTCAAATCTTCTAGCTTTTTCCCAATTTTTTCCTTTAAGCCCGATACCTCCAGGAATGCATTCCTTTCTTCCAAAAACCTATAAAACAAAGAAAATACAAAAAGGAAATAAAATAGCATAAACTAACGAAACTAAAGACTTAACAAATATAAGTTAAGAGCTAAAATATGAATATTTTGACACTTATCACACCCCCAAACTTACATATTACTAGTCCATTAGCAATACTAAACTAAAAACAAAATGAAAAATAGAAAACAAAAAGATAAATCCATCTTTTGTGGGATGTACGATTGCATTTAGGATATGCAACAAGCCTTTGAAACCTCTAGACATTCCTTAGATGAAGAGAGAAGTCTCGTGAGGGTTTTCCAGAAATGTTACCCACAAACATTATGCAAGACTTCATGTTGTCCAAAAATTGAGTGTCATTCAAAACCATGATTTTCATTCACTAGCAAACTTAAAAAGATAAACTCCATCTTCACAATAAATTGGAATTTTAAAGTTTAATCACTTACAAAAGACAGACTAAGGCATCATAAGTTCGAAACAGTGTAAAGTGGACTAGCACACAAATATGAAACTTACAATTATTTCTAAAATGCAATGCCTCAATATGTCAAAGGTCACTGAAATCCCCATTATAATGAATAACTATGGTATAACCTTTTTTTTTTTTTTTTTTTTTTTTTTTTTTTTTTTTTTTCAGGCTATACAATGTTTGGTTCCCTTAAGCTTCCTAATTGACCCATGTAGCGAGTGTCAGGCCAATGACTCCCAAACTAGGTGGTTTTTGGGTATTAGGTGTAAAACACTTCGAAGGTATTACTAACTCGAGTCAAAAAGGCTACGAAACCAACTTAACCATGACATTAACCAAATCAAAATTCTTCACCTTTTGACGTGAACACTCAATGCTTTAAGGTATGGTTACCCACAAACATTATGCAAGAGTTCATGTTGTCCAAAAATTGAGTGTCACTCAAAACCATGACTTTCATTCATCAGCACACTTAAAAAGATAAACTCCATCTTCACAATGAATTGGAATTTTAAAGTTTAATCACTTACAAAAGACAGGCTATGGCATCACAAGTTCGAAACAGTGTAAAGTGGACTAGCTCACAAATATGAAACTTCTAATTATTTCCAATGTCCAATGCCTCAATATCTCAAAGTTCAATGAAATTCCCATTAGAATGAATAACTATGGCATTACTTTTTTTTTTTTTTTTTTTTTTTTTTCAGGCTGTGCAATGTCTGGTTCCCTTAAGCTTCCTAATTGACCCATGTAGCGAGTGTCAGGCCAATGGCTCCCAAACTAGGTGGTTTTTGGGTATTAGGTGTAAAACACTTCGAAGGTATTACTAACTCGAGTCAAAAAGGATACGAAACCAACTTAACCATGACATTAACCAAATTAAAAATTTTCACCTTTCGACGTGAACACTCAATGCTTTAAGGCAAGAGGTCTAGTTACTTAATGAAAAGCTTATCAACGATCATCATTTTTTTTCTATACTCTTTTTCTCTTTTTATATATATAAATATGCCAAAGTATCCATCTAATAAATCATCTAGTTTCACCCAAGACACAGAAACGCACACATCCGATTTTCATGTCATACCCCACACATTATGTGCTAATGTACTTGTGTAAGATCAGATCAAACCTGTGAATTCTCAACTGCCCTAAGCAAGTAACTAAATTGAAAAACTCTATCATTAGATCATGTGTTCAAAATTTTAAACTCACCAATGAAACCAACTCATAATTTTTTCAGATCAACCAAAATTTTAAGACAACATATATATTTTCTTTTTTATATAAACATGGGACAAAGCGTGTGTAAAGTGTCTCCCATTCCCCCAAACTTAAATTACACATTGTCCCCAATGTGTGTATAACATGGAAAGATCTTACCCAGGAGATGGATGACCTGTCTGGAATGGCATGGCTCATAGCACACCTCCAAACTTGAACTGAAACACACTTGTTCCTGAAAATGAAAACACTAAAGTAACAAAGGAAAACAAAACAAAACTAAAAATAACAAACAGAAAAATAAAACAAACATGAAATAAAAAGGATATGCTATGGGGTGCCTCCCATGAGCGCTAAGTTTAACGTCTTCAGTCAGACTGTGGCACTTTAAACTTAAAGCACCAGTCTTTCCTTCTCTTGTACCAAAGGGAATGAATTTTTTCTATTGCAAGGTGATTCCAAATGTTTGTAGATCGGGGGGGACCACTTTGAGTTTTCTCCAAAAGTTTCTCATCCGGGAAGGAATCATGAACTGGATAATACTTAGGGAATTCATCTATCTTGGTGTCCTCAATTGCTCATCACATAACCCCAGCAGACTTCTCTCTTGGATCCTTGGTAATTCGGGAATAGGAGCTGATGTTGAAGAAGTCTCAGTGCTCTCTTCCATTTCCCGATGTAGCTCCTCTAGAACCTCAGTTTGCTCATCTTCTAGTTCCATCTTGTTGTTCTTAGGAGTAGAATCCAATAAGGACTCAGCTTGATCACGTATCATGTCAAGGTCCAGATCAAATTCATATTGAGCAAAGTGCTCTTCCAATGAATCCTCTAAACTTGGCTCACTAAACATCTCAGCTTGCTTGAGGAACTTGTCAAGATCCAGGTCAAATTTAAATTTATCAAAATGCTCATTCAATGGATCCTCAAGAGTTGGCTCATTAGAAGTCTCAGCATACTCAAGTAGCTTGTCCAGGTCTAGGTCACCTTCAAATTCATCAAAGCACTCTCCCAAAGGATCCTCAAGACTTGGCTCACAAAAACTCTCCTCGACAGTTTCTTCATTCCCAGGTGTGGTGGTTGTTTGCTCATGATAGTAAGTGCACTCATCCTTCATGTAGTGCTCATTAGGATTGGTCACCAACTGACTTTGACATTCTCCTTCTTCTTCTTTAAGTATATCTGATATTTGCTTGAAGTGATCCTCTGTCTTGGCCATGGTGGATTGCAACCGTTGATTATAGGCCTTACTATGGCTAAGAAAAGCTAACACAGTTTCTTCTAAACTAGCATGTGCTTCTTCTAACGCCGAATTCTTCAGAGGAGGTATCTCTTCTTGGTATTGTTGAGGTGGAGAGGAATATGAATAGTCATATATGGGAGATGGTTCCTCTTCATGAGCTACTATCTTGAAAATGGATTGCCTCAGACTGGGGCTAAGATAAGAATAGGATTGACCATATAATTGTGGAGATAGCTCTTATTCATAAGGTTGTGGTGCTTGAATTCCAGGAGCTTGAGCTTGCCACGAGAGATTAGACTGTTGGCTTCATGACGGGTTATAAGAATCAAAATAGCTGTCGTTCCCCGAGGTGTTCAAATGCCCAAAAAAATCATTAGAAATTTGTCTTATTGAGGGACAATTTCTAACATGGACATAAGGGGCATGGCAAAATGAATATGGTCCATAGGGTGTCGGAATGTTTCCCCACATGTGTGAAAACAAAAATAAAATAACAAAAAGAAATTAAAATTAAAAGGGAAATAAAAACAAAAACTAAAACTTACAAAAATGCAGACTCGAATGACCCTGCATGAAACAAAAGAAAAAAAAAATCAGATCTATAATTAAAACAGTTTCTGTGCTGCTGTCCGGATGTGCTATCGATCGCACTTGCTAGTGCACTCGATCGCCCTGGAATGGGTGCTTGAGCATACCTCCAGAGGCAGAATAGAAACTGTGGAAAAACTAGAAAAACCAAAAAAATTAAAACAAAAATAAACTAAGGGAAAAAAAATAAAAAATAAAAAATTCCAACCAAAATCAAACAATCCCCGGCAACGGCGCTAAAAACTTGTTGTGCAAAATACTACCTAAATTAATAGATAATATTTAGTATGTTTTAACTCGCAAGTGCACAAGATCAAAAAAATAGTATAGTGCAACAAGTACGGGATCGATCCCACGGAGATTGTTGAATTTATTAAAATATCAACTTTGTCACGAAATTGATACGATGAAAATAAATAAAGACAAAGATAAAGGTAGGGCTTTGATATCCACCACTAATCATGCTCAAATAATATAACAATATGCCAATGCTCTAATCATATTATGAATACCGAATGTTTGTCAACCTAATGGTATGGGTGTCTACTCTTTAAGCTATTGATCTCCCTAAGCAATGAATTAGGCATGAGTGTCTATTCTAATTCTTTTATTTCTTAAAGGATTTAGCATGGGTGTCTACTAAGTTGTTCTTTAAGAAAGCATAAATCTATGAAAATCGACAAACACATGAGGCCTAGGGCATGGGTATCTACTCTCGGTTTCCAATGTTGATTAACCCAAGAACTCGGGGTGAGATTCTTTTGTTACTCTATTAAACCCAGGAATCGATCATCCAAATTGATTTAAATAACTAATCCATAAAACATGCATATAATGGCCAATCACACACATATGAGGAAGTCAATAAAAGAGGAATTAATCAAGTTAAGCATCACAATATGATTATTACAAAGGCGCCAATATTAAAATATTAAATAAACATAATTAGGGCTTCAATCTAGCCCTACTAAAGCGTTCGTTACACATAATTAAAATAAAACTAAAAAGAAAAGGGAAAGAAAGAACCAAAAATGACTCCTTGAAGTAGCCTTCAATTCCTCTCCCCAAATGTGTCTCCATGAAATTTTCTTTCTAAGAGGCTTAGAGGTTTATTTATAGACTTAGGAATACTCTAGAAAACCTAGAAACCCTAGTAAAATCATTGGGTTTAGTCCTAGTGCAACTAGGACTAGAAAAACCCTAATATGGAAAGCAATATCAGTCTCGCTGCAGCTTCTTGAATTCTCTAGCGCACGTGTGCGCTCGATTGCCCATTTGCAATCGAGTCTCCTCTTGTGTGCTTGAGCACAAGGCTGCGCTCATCTGGACCTTTATGGAAGTGCGTTCGATCGCAGGTCCCCTGTGATCAATCGCACTACCAGAATGCTTTTTCTTGCTTCAAATATTCTATCTTTTTTTCAATTTTGTCCTTTAAGCCCTATACTTCCAGGAATGCTTTCTTTTCTTCCAAAAACCTATAAAACGAAGAAAATACAAAAAAGAAATAAAATAGCATAAACTAACAACACTAAGGAATTAAAAAATATAAGTCAAGGGCTAAAATATGAATAGTTTGGCACATGTCGTCTCTCAAGCCGATAAGGAAATTCTATTGAAAGCAGTTGTCCAAGCAATACCTACGTATTGCATGAGTGTGTTTCTCATACCTAAAGGGTTGTGTTTGGAGATAAATACTTTGATGCAGAAGTTTTGGTGGGGTCACCAAGACAATGAGCCACGAATCCATTGGATGAGTTGGAGTAGGATGGGAATTCCAAAATCGAAGGGGGGTTTGGGCTTCAAGGATTTTGTGTGTTTCAATCAAGCCCTTTTAGCAATGCAGGTTTGGCGGCTGTTAAAGTACGCAAACAGTCTTATTGGGCAAATTATGAAGGCGAAATATTACCCGCATTCCTACATATTGGACGCAAACTTGGGATCCAAACCACCTTTTGCATGGTGGAGCATTTATGGGGCTAAGGATCTACTAAAGGATTAATTTGGAGATTTGGAAGCGGGTCTAGTGTGAGGATTTGGGGTGATCGGTGGTGCCCATGCCGTCCACTTATGCGATACACTCCCCTACACAGCTTCTAGAAGCCACAGCAAATGTCCAAGAACTCATCGACCAGGACACGCGTTAGTAGAAGTATGATCTGATGACTCAAATTTTCACCGTGGAGGAAGTGAATGCCATAAAATCCCTCCCTCTTAGTTGTGTTAACGAGGTGGATGTGCAAATATGGAGAGGTACAACTAATGGTGTCTTCTCGGTGAGAAGTGCATTATCAAATTACCGTGGAGAGGGTGACTGCTTCACAACCGGAATGCTCTAAAGGTAAGTGAGGTATGGATTGCTCTTTGGAAACTTGAAATACCACAGGCAACAAAACATTTCATCTGCCGTGCTTGCCAAAATTTTTGCCTACCAAGGAAAACCTTTTCCGTCGAAAGGTGGTGAAGGAGGCTTTGTGTCCTTTATGTGAAACAGAAATTCAAACGGTGAGCCACGTATTATGACACTATCCTGTAGCACGAGACGTATGGGGAGCAAGTCACAGTGTCTTCCAAAAATGTGCTCTACGAGGTGTAGAATTCCAAGAGATATCGGAGCATATTCTTGCAATATATGGCAACCAAAGATTTGGCCTATTTATACGACTGGCTAGGAGCATATGGTTTAGAAGAAATGAGGTAATCCATGGTGGGATCTTTACCTATCCAGATACCCTTGTGTAGAAGGTGATTCAAGCTACATCGGAATACCTTCATGTCCAAGATTACTCCCAACATGTACTTGTTAGGGGAGGGGAAGAAATTTCTTTGAAATGGGAAGCGCCTTAGGTTTGCTGGTTAAAGGCTAATTGGGATGCGGCTTTGGAGAAGAAAAATGGTATGGTGGTAAGGGACTTGTAGGGAATGGTAGTGGCAGCACGTTGCACTACAATGGAGGGGGTTTTAGAGTCGGCTGCAGGGGAATCAATAGCTGCATGTTATACAGCTAGATTATGCCAGGATTTACAGGTGTAGGCCATAATTTAGAAAGGGATGCTTTAAAAATTATGAAGGTGGTAAACTCAACAGAGAAGAACTGGAGTCGCTATGGGCACTTGGTGGAAGACATGAGAACCACCTTAATTCTTTTCTAGGTGGAAGTGTTCTCATGTGAAACGCATCCTCAACAACGTAGCTCATAATTTGGCACATGTGGCCATTCAACATGTCACAGATCATATTTGAAGGGATGAATTTCCTAATTGTATACATGATGTAATTTTGATGGAGCAAGTTGCTCCATTTTCCCAGTGATTAATACAATTTACAACTTTTTTCCTCAAAAAAAAAAAAAAAAAAAAAAAAATCATTCGTGAGACTCCATTGCTATCTTGCTAGAATTTCTATAGTTTCTATTACTCTGTTTTGATTGTGTTACTCGACTACACCAAAAGTGGTATCAGAGTGCAAAGGTTCCTAACTACAAACTTGTTTCTTGAAGCAATGAGTATCGCGGTGGAAGAAATTATATTCTCAGTCCTTGAGCCAACAACAACGCGATGATCTTTTGCCATACTATATTTATACATTATCTATAGTAT
>NC_081547.1:19925081-19931248 GCF_901000735.1 Corylus avellana
ACCTCCACTCATGGGGTGGCTGGTGACCCACCCTAGATGGGCTGGGGTGGCCGCGTGGCCACCTCTGGCCATATGGGGTGGCTTGCTGGCCACCCTAGAGGGGCTGGGGGTGGCGGCGAGCCACCCTCAGTCCTCTTGCAATTTCTTAAAAATAAAAAATAAAAAATGGAGAAACATATATAATCTGGTGTTTTCGTGCCTATTTGAAATGGTGCAATAATCTTAGGTGGCCTATTCTTATTGGTGGGCACATAAGGAGCTGGTTTACACCAGCTCCTTATAGAAGTTATCCTAATTAACAATATGTTATTATTATATATAACTAGAGAGTAGAAACTATATATGTATAATGTAAGCAAGTAGTAAGCCTAGTATACTATATATACTTACCATTCAATATAGCTATATTATTATATACTAACTATTAATAACTTTTATATATATATATATATATATATATATATATATATATATGCACTCACACACATTGATACATAAATTCATAGTGTTAAAGTATTATAATTAATATGTAATATTATATTTACCTTTTATTTTCTATTCAATAACAAGAAAAGGGTTATAAGGGATTGAACAACCATAAGCGGGTGGACACCCCTACAAAAAATCCCAAACAATAAAGGCAATATCTAGACGGATACAACCAGGAGGCAATGGATCCATTAGTAATCCCAAAGGGACCATAAATGATTAGGGCCTTTCTAAGAGCTATACAATGTTGTAACATGGTAAAAGGACACGATGAGGAGCCCTATATGGTAATGGAAACTACCACCATGAAGTCGTTGTTGAAGGAAAGGTACCACCAAGAGTTGAACAGGAAAACAGTAGCTTCAACCATGGTCTCGTTACATGTATCATTCTGATGAGATTCCTGATGGGAAAACAGTAGCTTCAGCTTCACTCCCGTCACATTCTCGTTTTAACATAGCTCCTAACGAGAAAACAGTAACTCCCGTTACATGTTACATTTTGATGCAGCTCCTAACAAGAAAACAGTAACTCCCCATTACATGTCCAATCTTGACAGCACTCCTAACGGGGAAACCAGTAACTCCCCATTACATGACTTGTTCTGACGGGAAAACAGTGACTTCTTCAGTCAGCCTCTCAGAGCTTACAACCTAATTCCCAAAGTTTTAAACACATAAAGAAGGACAACAACAACAACAAGGACATTACAAGATAAGTCATTGAATTAGGCCAACCTAAGAACTAACAAATACTTCAACCATTTATCTTCTGTTAGGATGACATCAAGTTATCATCTATACTTCAACTAAGAAGACATTAGACATCAAGTAAAACTAAGAAGACTTTTCACTTACAAGTGCACACCACCTCTTCAAGTGGGCTTCTGCAAACCTCATGTTTGGAAGCATTCCCAATACTTCAACCATTTTATCTTCTATTAGGATCAATAGTGGGAAGAATCCTCCTATTTCACGTTATGATTGTTGATTGATTGGATTATTGAAAGTTATCTTCAATTTAGGCTCTATTTGTTTCAACATAAAATATTTTTTGTGAGAAAAATATTTCCAATGAAATCATTTTTCAGAAAAAATAATTTCGCATAAAATATTTTTGGCATTTGGCTTATACGAAAAATAAGCAACGATGGAAAATGGCCGCTGACTTCCGACAGCTGATGAGTGCCAAATATTGCATATTTGAGCCCCTTAATTTACGTTTGTTAATCCTTTAACTGTGGCTTAATCTAATGTTTTGTGTTAGTTTTGTTTTTTTAGTGTTTTGTAGGTTGCTAAAGAAAACTACGCCTTTAAAAGGAAAAAATCCAAAGTTCGGAAGAAATCACACTTTGAGAAGACCTAGATAATGTGGTTAAATTTAACCAAATCAAGGAAATGATTAAATCGAAATTTCTCTAATTGGAGTCAAAATCGGTTTAGATTAAATTTCAGATTTTGCACACATCTCATTATTTTGATGATAATGTTTCGCTTAAGTATTGGATTGAGGTGAAACTAACGACATTGGAAAGCTAACTCAAAATGTTACAAATTATTGTGAAATATAATTTTCCTAATTCTGGACAAATCCTATTCTGATTTGTACTAGGATTGCTTCCTAATTTGACTAGGAGATTGAAGCACGATTTTTCTGGGATTCCTGTGGCTTCTAGGACTTTCTAAGCCCTATAAATAGACCTCTAAGCCTTCAAGAAAAATAGACAATTGGGATACACAGATTTTCTCTCTTTTTAGTTTAGTTTTTCTTTAGGTTTAGGTTTTATTTTCATGTGGAGTTAAATTCTCAACCAAGGCTGAGGATGAAGCTTCATCAATGAAGAGCAATATTGTGTTCATGTATGTTAATATTATCTAATTTTATTGAGTTTTTATTTCAATTGGTTTACTTTAAATCAATTTGTGGAGTGATTCTTGGATATCTTTTGTTATTCAAGGATACATTTGATGATTTAGGATAATTTCATATAATTGATTACTTGGTTTTTAATTCATAAAAGAATTGGATATCCCTTGTGATTTGTTGTAGGGATACAATTGATGTTTCGATTTAAATTAGATATCTTGCAATGATTTACGGATACACTTGATGATTTGATTTAAATTGGATTTCTTTTGTGATTTGTGTAAAAGAATTGATACATGAGATTCTTTTGATTAACTCTTTGAAGCGAAAGTAAAACCTACCTAAGATTTTATTATGAGAACTTTCGATAATATTGATGAACATGAAATGTGTTGCTATGATTTGGTGAGTATGGATTCCAAAACCTTAGTACTTCATCTTTTAATTATTTTTATCTTATTTAGTTTATGTTTTATTTTCAAAACCACAAATCAAATAATTGTTTTTCATAAACACAATTCCTTGTGGGTTCGACCTTGCACTTTCATCCCTATATTGCAAAACGATTCGTGCACTTGCGAGTACATTAAAGTTTTCACAACAACAACCTTCAGCGGAGGTACAGCGGTTCGAAATAATTGTTTACGAAATTTAAAAATGGAAGCCATTTTTGAAATTAAAGAAGCTTTTTTGGTCAATGTAAAAACATTTTCGATCACACTAAATACCAGAAAATAAGAAATATATTTTCTAAAAAATATTGTATGCCAAAACAAACAGAGCATCAATTTCTATGGCTCTTTTAAGAGTTTTGTTCACCTTTATAATATTACCGCAAAAAGGTCTTCGTCGTTCTTATCATATCATATCATCTCATATATATCTATATATATATATATATATAGATAAGCTAAATCACTCTCAGAAATGCCTTAATATTTAAACTGATTTTTTATGGCATAATTTTTGAACCGGTCTTTTAAGAGTGAACTGGTTTTCCAATAGTGAACTGGTCCTCGGCCTTGAGACTGGTTCGGCTGTGTTTTGGTCATAGGTTAGTTATAGGTTAGCAGATGCTGTGTTTTGGTTGATTTGATTTGTTGTTGATGACTGTATTTTTAGCTTCAGCTATGATTTACTTCAGAGTTTTTTGCTCTATTTGTAAGAGCTTTAGGCTCGCAACTTTTATCAATGAATGAGTATGATATGTTTGAAAAAAAAAAAAAAATAGTGAACCGGTCATTAAATTAGCTTAATTACAGACATTTAATTATATATCAATAATTTTCCTAATATGTGATTTTCATTAAATTCAAACTTTAAATGGCCAATATTAAGTATTATTAATGTCCAAATTAAATAAGGAAACAAATAATACAAATCAAATTATTATGTATTAATACTTTTAATCACTTTAATATTTTTAATTCAAATTTAGAAAATGTTAGAGAAGACGATTTTTTTTCTACATATACTTTGTGCATGTAATAATAGATAATTTAAAAAATAAGAATTATTTTTTTCTAAATAATAAGCCATTGAAAAACAATTTGATTAATAATAGATTATGTACAAAATAATAAGGCCTACAAAATAAAGATCTCTCAATTATTTTGGATTTTCTTTTCTCTCTCTCACCGATTTAACTTCTTTTTTTTTTTCCCTCTCTTCCCACGTCTCTCTCTCAACTCTTCAAATATAACAATCTAAAAAATCAACCTGAAGTAATTCTTCTACTTAATCTTTCATGTATATGTTTTTTATTTGAGAAAAACTACAACTTCAAGAATTAACTTCTTTTTTTTTTTTTTTTTTTCTCTCTCCACTCTTCAACAATAATAACCTAAAAATTCAATCCCGAAATAATTCTTATTCTTAACCTTTCAAAAAAAGCAATTTTTAAAAAAATCAATGTTTAAAAATCATACTTATTAAAACTGCAATCTCAAACGAACCCTTAATAAGAATAACACAACCCTCTCCAAACAAATATAATTGACTATTAACTGTATTGGTAGGCTGCGTATTTTTTTTCAGTTTGTTTTTTGATGAAAATTGCACCTTCTGAATTAAGATAATAAATTGTGTGGATTTTTAGTGGGCTAATGGTAGATTATAGTGTGTTTATTTGATTTTTGTGCCAAAAAAAGAATATAAACTCTTTAGAAACACTAAAGAGATAATTAAACATTGAACCTGAGATAATTTATCTAATCACATTAAATGCTGAGTGGACCACGCCTAATGAAGCGGAGGTCGCTAGTTCGAATTCCCCCTCCCCCTTCCCTTACGTGGACATGTAAAAAAAAAAAAAAAATGTTGAGTGCAATATTTTGTTTTATTAGATACTTATAAAATAAAAAGATTTTGTTTATTTTTGGACTGTATTTGATTCCGTCTAGGATTTCTATTTAATTGAAAGTTTTATTGCTTGGATTTATCTTTGTATATCTATTTATAAATTTTTCACGACAGTAAATTAATTATTTTTATGTTTGTTTCTCTAGAAAGTTTTTTTGTATTGAAATATAATAGGTATCTCACCAATAAGATTTTATCTTTTAATTCATTTGAATATTTTGTTGGATTTTTTTTTTTTCGTTTTCATGATTTACTTGAATTTTCTAGCATTTTTTGAAAGTATTGAAGAGATTTATTTGATTGCATAAATATTGAGTGAAATATGTGTTTTATTTTGAATTAAAAAGAAGAGAGAAAATTTTGATTATTGAGTGAAGATTTTATTTTGATTGTATCTTAGGCATTGTAAGGATGGAGCAGTATACTCCATCGGTTGATTTGTTTTAATGAGAAAGCAATGAATACTATTTCCAAAAAGAATGAATGATACATATTCTCTGTAAGATTTGGTTTATTTTACTCTGGATTTTTCTTTCTATTAATATTTTGATAATCAGAATTCAAGTTTTATTCTTTTTATTTTTTTTTCTTTTATACTTTTCATTAAGTACATGTTTGGTACACTTCAAAAAAGAAAAGATACATGTTCATTAATGTACTGGTGTATAACATTTAGTGTGCATTTTTCATTAAAAAATGGCTGATAGATTTTTGCACACACCTATTTTAACTTATAATGAATAGTAAGATGAGATGCTTTTAATTTTTTAAATTAAATTATAATGAAGAATCTCGCGCATAGCGCGGGTTATGTGCTAATATATATAAAAGCCGAATCACTCTCAGAAGTGCCTTAATATTGCGACATGTTGCGTGAACCCTTTCTTTTTTAAAGGATAAACCAATTTTTTAAGGCATAATTTTTGAACCGGTTTTTTTAAGACTGAATCGGTTTTTCAATAGTGAACCGGTCATTAAATTAGTTTAATTGAAGGCATTTAATTATATTTCAATAACTTTCCTTATATGTGATTTCAATAAATTCAAACTTTTAATGGACAATATTAAGTATTATTAATGTCCAAATCAAATAAGGAAACAAATAATACAAATTAAATTATGGGTTAAATACTTAAAAACCCCCTAGGGTTTGGACACTTTATTTTTTTCTCCTTAGGGTTTGATTTATATCACAGTACATGTAGTTTTCATAAAGACAAAATTAGTACCTCCATCCATCTGCCGTTAAAAAACTTAACGGAAATCCACGTCACTAACACGTGGATCAATTAAAAGTTGACACCTGACATAAGTGCCAAGTCATCACTGATGATTAGATATTACTCATGCCACCTAATTTAAAAAAATAAAACCTGATAACAAATTAAAAATACTGTTAAATAAGTATTGGGTTGGGTCATCGCCAGAGCAGGAGGTTGGGTTGGGTTTGG
>NC_081547.1:19931348-19957102 GCF_901000735.1 Corylus avellana
CAACAATAATAACCTAAAAATTCAATCCCGAAATAATTCTTATTCTTAACCTTTCAAAAACGCAATTTTTTTTAAAAATCAATGTTTAAAATCATACTTATTAAAACTGCAATCTCAAACGAACCCTTAATAAGAATAACACAACCATCTCCAAACAATTATAATTGAGTATTAACTATACTTGTAGGTTGCCTATTTTTGTCAGTTTGTTCTTTCATGAAAATTGCAACTTCTGAATTAAGATAATAAATTGTTTGGATTTTTAGTGGGCTAATGGAAGATTATAGTGTGTTTATTTGATTTTTGTGCAAAAAAAAAAAAAAAAAAGAATAGAAACTCTTTCAAAATACTAAAGAGATAATTAAACATTGAACCTGAGATAATTTATTTGATCACGTTAAATGCTGAGTGCAATATTGAACATTGAACCTGAGATAATTTATTTGATTACGTTAAAGAGATAATTAAATATTGAACCTGAGATAATTTATTTGATCACGTTAAATGCTGAGTGCAATATTTTGTTTTATTAGGTACTATAAAATAAAAATATTTTGTTTATTTTTGCACTGTATTTGATTCCGTCTAGGGTTTCTATTTAATTGAAAATTTTGTTGCTTGGATTTGTTTTTGTGTATATATGTATAAATTTTTCACGACAGAAAATTGATAATTTTTATGTTTGTTTCTCTATAAAGTTTCTTTATATTGAAATATAATAGGTATCTCACCAATAAGATTTTATGTTTTTATTCATTTGAATATTTTATTGGATTTTTTTTTCCCTTCTTGTGATTTACTCGAATTTTCGAGCGTTTTTTGAAAGTGTTGAAGAGATTTGTTTGATTGCATAAAATATTGAGTGAAATATGTGTTTTATTTTGTATTAAAAAGAAGGGAAAAAAAAAATTTATTGAGTGAAGATTTTATTTTGATCGCATCTCAGACATTGTAACAATGGAGCGGTATGCTCCATCGGTTGATTTGTTTTAATGAGAAAGCAATGATTTCTATTTCAGAAAATAATGTAAGATTTTGTTTATTTTACTCTGTATTTTTTTGAAATGATTAAGACTTTATGGGTTTTATTTGTATTGAAATATAATAAATATTACATTAACAATATCAGAGTTTCCAACTAATTTTCTAATTATATTTTGATAATCAGAATTCAATTTTTATTCTTGCTATTTTTTTTTTTTTGCTTTTATACTTTTCATTAAGTACATGTTTGGTACACTTCAAAAAAGAAAAGATACTTGTTCAGTAATGTACTGGTGTATAACATTTAGTATGTATTTTCATTAAAAGAGGCCTGATAAATTTTTGCACATATCTATTTTAACTTATAATGAAAAGTAAGATGAGATGCGTTTAATTTTTAAAATTAAGTTATAATGAAGAATCTCACGCATAGCGCAGGTTATCTGCTAGTATATATAAAAAGAAATGCTCTTTTAAAGATCAATTTGAACCATATTGGTGTCTTCTACCTACTAATTAATTTAGTTGGCCTCTTGGTGTGAAAGAAAAGGTTAACCGTAGAAAAATTGCATGCCTAGCCTAATAAACATTTCTCTATTATCATCGATCAATAGGTTTAGGACCATGCTTGGTTTTTTGTCAACAGATCTTTATTATCATCCATCAATTTTTCCATGCTTGGTTTAGGACCATGCATTTCTAATTTCGGCAGCATTTATAGGTTTCTACATCAAATGGTTAGCCAAAGAAACAAACTACTTCCGCTGCCAAGAATTTCCTATTAGGGGTTCTAGAAACTTAAATTTAGTGTTTTTTTTTTTCTCTTTTAAAAAAAAAATAATTGAAGAAATTATTAAAGGAGTAAACAACATTCTAGGGATCAAAATGTGCACCGAACCTTGAAAAGTTTAATTAGAATACAGCTTGTGAGTCGTGATGTTAGTGACAGATTTTTTTTTGACAAAAAAAAAAAAAAAAAACCCATAGCCGGTCTCTTTAACTATTGAAGGAATACGAAAACCAATTTAATCAAAAATAAATTGAGAAAAGTACACATATTCTCATTCAACTATCGCCTCATTGTTAATGTCTCTCCCAGACTACTAATTTCCGTAAACTACCAAAAATGTTCGGTTTAAGGCCAATAAAAATACAAAAGTAACCATAATTTTTTTTTAATAAGACAAAAATAACCTTATAAATTTGAAAAAATAAAAAATAAAACTAAAATCTAAAAAATAAAAAATAAAAACCTAAAACTGAAGAAAAAAAAATTGGTGGTTCGAAAACTACCCACTAGGGCCTAAAACTTATAGGTGGTGGATCCACGGCACAGCCACCAAAAAACAAAACAAAAACTTATAGGGTACTAAGGGATAGGGGTGGCCGAGATAGCCATCATTTTCACTTAAATTAATGAAGAGATATACAATTCGGGCTATTAATTTTATTACAAGAGCATGTAAACCCGATCCGTGCTTATATATACGTAAATGCGTTATAATGTGTACTCATCTTCATTGTCCGGAGCAGAAAGAAGGCTGAACCAGCTTACCCAAAAGAACATCTTTTTCATCATCTAATCATGGACGGCATTGACAACTACAAGGCCAGTGGTAGTTTACGAGGAAGCTTACGTTCACGCAGTTCGTCGGCGTGGAGGAACAATGCTATGGACGTTTTCTCGAGGTCTTCACGAGAGGAAGACGATGAAGAAGCTCTCAGATGGGCTGCTCTTGAAAAGCTTCCAACTTTTGATCGTCTAAGAAAAGGTATTCTGACTACGTCGAAAGGTGAAGCCAGTGAAATCGATATACATGATCTTGGATCTGAAGAAAGGAAGAAATTGCTCGAGAAGCTGGTCAGAGTAACCGAACAGGATAATTCCAAGTTTTTGTTGAAGGTCAGAGATCGGATTGATAGGTACGTATGCCAATTTACATTTTGGGGAAGTTCCAATACTCTTTCAAACTATCATCCAATTGACAATGTTCCCCTCTCAAACTTTCAATTGTGACAATGTCCCCTAAACTATCAAAAATTGTCAATCTTCCCCATTGACAAAATTACCTTAAAAAAAAAAAAACAAAAAAAATACTATAACTACTAGAAAAAAACCTAAAACTAAAAAAAAAAAAAAAAAAAGATAGAAGATGTAAAATTAAAAAAAAAATCCTTTGTATAAGAAAAAAAATTAAAAAGTTTCGAATTTTCTTTTGTTATAAAAAATGAATTTTTTTATAACTTTTTAAAATAAAAATTTCTGTTTTAAAAAGTTAACAATTTTCGCTTAAGAAAATAAAAATTTGTTAAAATTTTTTCATTTAAATAAAAATTTCCAAAAAAAAAAAAAAAAAATTGTTTTTTAAAAAAAGTTTAAAAATTTTAGTTTAAAAAATCGTTATTTTTAAATTAAAATTTTCGTTTTTAATTGAATTTTTTTTTAAAAAAATTATTGTTTTTTATTTATTTTTTGAATTTATAGGGATATTTTTGTCTTATTGAGAAATAATAGAGGCATTTTTATCTTTTTGTTAACCTTAGGGGGGACAACCTTTATACTTTCAATCTTTTTTTGGAAAAATATATAGATTAGTCCCTGTCCGAATTATCACCTACATTGCAATTACAGATTCAAACTTTTAAATGGTCCCCTAAGGGATTGCTCAATCCGCAGTGAACCACGCCTCATGAAGTAGAGGTCATTAGTTCGAATCCCCCTTTCCCCTTCCCTTGTGTAGACATGTCAAAAAAAAAAAAAAATTCGAGCACAAAAGCCCGGCGTCAGAAGACCCATCACCCATTATCGTAAGTTAGCGATAAAATGGCGTCTGCAGAAGCGTCTGGGTATAATTTTTTTTTTTTTGCATTAAAATATTAAAAAAAAAGTTTTCTGCATTGTGTGCTAAACAAACCGTGTGCTCTGAATCACGACTCATTATCATGTGTCAAATTAAACATTTTTGCATTTTTCTCTCCAATACCCTTGAAGTTATTAAAAAATATATAAAAATAACCATTTAAAAATAAAGAAATTAATAGGGCTAATATAAAAAGGGCAACCCATTTTTTGTGTTTCCCCTTTCTTTCTTTCTTTTTTTTTTTTTTTTTTTTTTAAAAAATAATTTTAATTTTTTCAAATTATTATTTTTTAATAACTTTAAAGTTTGGAAGCATAAAACTTTTCTATCTTTAATCAAATCTACTCAATCCCGTGATTAAGATGGCAGCTATTATGATTGGGGGTTACTTCCTTCTTGGTTTTGGCTCCTGCCATGTGGCCTCGTCGGCATATCTACTTTTCAACCCTTTATATTCTAAAACTCCATTCCATGTGTTGGGGTCAAATTCTTCGTTAATTAGTGAAACTCAACATGTTTAATACATGTAATTGAAATCGGAGATGTACGAGTTTTTGAAATCAAGACTTTTACTAACCGGGACAACACAAAACAAAACAAATCTCAATAACCAAACTAAATAGCAGCAGCTTTCAAACTGTGCAAAAACCATCATTGTGCTGAAAGAACAAACAGAAAACAACTCTAAACCAAAATCTCTTACTCAAAAATAAATAAATTAATTAAGTAAACCAAAATCTCCTTTTTTTACTTCACCAATTCTGGCAGAGTACTATATTCTCAACCCTTCTCTTAAATCTTCCTAATTTGCCCAAAACTATTTTCTACATAACATGGTCCTTCGTGTTTGGATGCTTAACAAATTTGAGCTTATTTCCATTTGGTTTTTTCATCTACAAAATAAACATATACATTCCAATTTCGATCGAAAAGACCTCAACTTTCCCAAAGCTACTCCACACACATACTCTGTTTTTCCGCACTTAGAAATCAATTGCAATTTCTTCCTCCATACTCTGTTTTTCCGCACTTTTAGTAGAACACCATTTCCATTACTCCTCCCCTCTTCCTCCAAAAAACCTCCGTCAAAATTCACATCCAAATTCTTCTGGGGTTTACAACCAGAGATTAATGGGTATCGTTTTTCAACTATACTTAATTTTCGTACATATTCGTCAGTACCATAATGGATTTTCTTGTTTATTGGAATTTTCTCAGAGTTGGAATTGAACTTCCAGAAATTGAAGTACGATTTGAGCACATAAATGTTGAAACAGAAGTTCATGTAGGAGGCAAAAGTTTACCAACGTTCTTTAACTTCATTGTAAACTTCCTGGAGGTAACCATCTACAAAATATAAACTTAAGTTAAAGATAAATTTTATTAATTTCTTGAAGAGTTTTGTTGAGTTGCTTTTGAATTTGCTTTTTTACTATGTATAGGGGGGTTTGAATTATCTTCACATTCTTTCGAATCAAAAGAAGCACTTAACTATCCTTAAAGATGTTAGTGGAATCATCAAGCCTCGCAGGTGAGAAAATATGCTCAGCTGTTATCTTGAATTGCATTCTGAATTTCTGACAATCAAATTCTAATTTGACGCATGTATAATTGGTAGAATGACATTGTTATTGGGTCCTCCAAGTTCTGGGAAGACAACACTCTTATTGGGTTTGGCTGGAAAGCTTGACCCGGCTCTAAAGGTGTAAACAATATCATTTCAGTGTTCTTTCTTGAAATTTCAATTCTTATCTAGCTCGTTGATAAGCTCTACCGCTTGTGTTTGAAACAAATTAAATGAACCAAACTCAAACATTCAATACTCGGTTTGGCTCGGCTCAGTTACAACCTTATTTAAGCTCTTTAATCTCATCCCTAATTTGAAAACCGAAACTTCTCCTTCAGTGTTCAGGGAGGGTGACTTATAATGGCCACGGCATGGATGAATTTGTACCCCAGAGAACTGCTGCCTATGTTAGTCAATATGATCTCCATATTGGGGAAATGACTGTAAGGGAAACCTTGGCCTTCTCTGCAAGGTGCCAAGGGGTTGGATCACGCTATGGTAAGTTAATAAACTTAAGGGATCACTTATTCTGTTTTTAGCTTTCCTTCATTACAACCTTAAAGATGAACTACCCCATGAATAATTTGCAATACAAAAGAATGACTATTAGTTTTGAAATCTGCAGATATGTTAGCAGAGTTGTCTAGAAGAGAAAAAGAGGCAAATATCAAGCCTGATCCAGATATCGATGTCTACATGAAGGTGAGATAGAAGATATTGGCCAATGATTTAAATCTTTGGGATATCTGTAGCATTAACTTTGATAAATTTATATTATTTGTTTTACCCTTGTAAGGAAATCCATATGCCTTGCAACTAATCTTAGCTTGATTCATATAATAACTAACTAATGCTCAATTTTGGATTGAGTAGAATCATATACATTTTCTATTTTAACATAACATAGTTTTAAAATGAGTAATGATGGTTTTCTTCTTGTGTTTGGCTTCTGATGTATCAGGCCGCAACAACAGAAGGCCAAGAGGCGAACGTGGTGACAGATTATATATTAAAGGTAGCATTGCCAATTTCCATACAATTCTGTACTTGGAAAATAATTATTAGGATTTAAGAAGTATTCACATAATATCCTTCAGTTTCTTTAATTTGGTTCACATATGAACCTATAGGTTTTGGGTTTAGAAGTGTGTGCTGATACCATGGTGGGAGATGATATGTTAAGGGGTATCTCTGGGGGACAAAGAAAGCGTGTTACAACAGGTATGCCAAGTAGCATATAAAATTCATTTTTATTGATATGATTTGCCAGCATGCATGATAATATACATAAGTCAAATTATAGGGGAGATGCTGGTTGGACCAGCAAAGGCACTGTTTATGGATGAAATATCTACTGGATTGGACAGCTCGACAACTTTCCAAATTGTGAATTCGCTCAGGCAATATGTTCACATTCTTGATGGAACGGCAGTCATCTCTCTACTGCAGCCTGCACCAGAGACTTATGATCTTTTTGATGACATTATTCTCCTCTCTGATGGCTACATTGTCTACCAGGGGCCCCGTGAACAAGTTCTAGAGTTTTTTGAACGCATGGGCTTCAAGTGTCCGGAAAGGAAAGGCGTGGCTGACTTCCTACAAGAGGTTAGTGTGAATCTTCACCTTCAGCCTCATCCATGCAAAGATATTGTTTTGACAGCCATAAAGTATGGTGTTGTTTGTGCATATCACAGGTGACATCAAGGAAAGATCAGGAGCAGTATTGGACACACAAAGATGATCCGTACAATTTTGTCATGGTCCAGGAATTTGCTGAGGCATTCCAATCATTCTATGAGGGAAAGCGAATAGGAGATGAACTTGCAGCTCCATATGATAAGAGAAAAAGCCACCCCGCTGCTTTGACAACCAAAAAGTATGGTGTTGGTAAGAAGGAGTTGATTAAAGCTTCCTTCTCAAGAGAATACTTGCTGATGAAGAGGAATTCGTTTGTTTACATCTTCAAGCTTATACAGGTAGATTTAAACTTGCTGATTGGTAAAGTATTGATTAAATTATTAAATTTATCCTTTCCTATTAGCTTAATCTTTCAAGATAAATGTTGTTTTAGGATAAGTGGTGATTTACAACTAATGAAGAGGAATTTTCTTTAAACAGGATTTTGATTAATTTTTTTTCCTCTTGCTTGAAGCTTGCAATAATGGCAATGGTTACAATGACAGTTTTCCTACGGACTAAGATGCATCATGAATCAGAAATAGATGGAACAATTTACGCGGGTGCTTTATTCTTTACATCAATTATGAATTTGTTTAATGGGATCGCAGAGATCTCTATGACGATCATAAAGCTTCCTATTTTTTATAAGCAAAGGGATCACCTCTTCTATCCATCATGGGTATATACTCTTCCTACATGGCTCCTCAAAATCCCGATAGGGTTCCTTGAAGTTGGTGTTTGGGTATTCATGACATATTATGTCATTGGTTTGGATCCAAACGTTGGAAGGTAATTATAATGAATTTAGAGATTGGTTTAGCAAGGTGTTTTCCAATACCAAATATTAATATTTGGTAATGTACAAATTGCAGGTTGTTGAAGCAATTTCTTCTACTATTACTTGTAAACCAAATGTCCTCTGCATTATTTCGATTTATTGCAGCACTGGGTAGGAATATGATTGTTGCTAACACATTCGGATCATTTGCACTGCTCTTGCTTTTTGCATTGAGTGGTTTTATCCTCTCCCAAGGTAACATTATATTGAGTAGTTATAATAATTTTTTTTTTCTTTCCATCATTTACACAGCACCTTAAAGAGTAATCCATTCTTCTGTTAACTTTGACCAGATGATATAAAGAAATGGTGGATATGGGGCTACTGGACATCACCTTTGATGTACGCGCTAAATGCAATATTGGTTAATGAGTTCCTTGGGAGCAAGTGGAGACAAGTAAATGTTAAAGAATTTTCAAAAATAGTATTTATATATATCGGTCATGAGAAACTCAAGTTTGCATTTAAAAGGTTCAATACACATGCTATACATGAACCTTATGTGTATACTCTAGTACAGTTGGAAGCACTAGATCCACACTTGTGGCGCCTTGATGGCGCACTTGGTACAAAGCACATTGGAGCGATTAGATCATGGCCATTCATTTTTAGACGGTCAAGATCATATGATCTGATGGTTTAATCTAAACCATATGATGTTTCTAAGATAGATCCAATAGTAGGATTTATTGGACCATTAGTAAAGTCAATTAATGATCAAAATTAAGTGTATGTTAAGATATTGTTAGATTTTAATGACTATTAGAATAGCAATTTATTAGTATTAGATACTGTTAATTGCATGTTAGTGAACAAACATTAAAAACTTTTGTTTTAACACTATACATAGTCCATTGAAAATTAGTTTTAGAACATTGAAATTGTTTTAACACTATCAGATAGTCCATTGAAAATTCTCTCTTTTTTTGTCTCTCTCAAAACCTTCTGCAGTTTTAAAAGTCTGTATCTTTCTTTTTAGAATAGAAAATCTAAGGGTATTCAGGTTCTTTCTAGACTACAAGGTTTTTCTTGGTTCCATTGTATCTTAGAGAAATATTTGATGCAACTTTTTGCATACCAATTCATCGTATGTGGTATGGACAAATAAGTTCTTAGGGAAAACGAATTTGTAACACACTTTAGAAGCATTTTTATTTGGTGCTTTCTATTAATATAGAATTATAACAGTAACTTCCTGAACTATACATTTGAACATTTATTCAGTATACCTCTTAATAACAAGCTAATCTCTTATTAAATTAATTAGATTGAAAACTCAACGGAACCACTGGGAGTTAGAGTACTAAAGGCGCGCGGGCTCTTTACCGAAGCACGTTGGTATTGGATAGGCATAGGGGCAACAATTGGATTCATCCTCGTTTTCAACATCGTTTTCACTCTGGCTCTTGCTTATCTTAACCGTGGGTATCTTCACCTTTTTCACCACTAATATAAGAGCTTTTGTGTTGATGATGTGCAACTTATGTGCAGCAATTGGGAAGGCACAAACTGTAAAGTCAGATGAACCACATAGCAATGATCAAGGGCAGAATAATGGAGAAGGCATACAGTTAACACAGCACAATAATGGGAAAAGAGGAATGGTTCTTCCTTTTGAACAACATTCAATCACCTTTGATGGCATAATATATTCGGTTGACATGCCACAGGTAACTTATATCATAAATATTTGCAACTGAAAATGCTTCTTGAATTTACTTGAGACCATTTGGTTTGCATTTGACTTGCAGGAAATGAAGAACCGGGGTGTTCTTGATGATAAATTGGTGCTTCTGAAGGGTGTGAGTGGTTCTTTCAGGCCAGGTGTTCTCACAGCTCTTATGGGTGTTAGTGGTGCTGGTAAAACAACTTTGATGGATGTGTTGGCCGGTAGGAAAACTGGTGGATACATTGAGGGGAGCATCACAATTTCAGGGTACCCAAAGAAGCAAGAAACATTTGCTAGAATTTCAGGCTACTGTGAGCAAAACGACATTCATTCTCCTCATGTAACTGTGTATGAGTCCTTGATCTACTCAGCATGGCTCCGCTTATCTTCTGAAGTTGATTCAGACACCAGAAAGGTTGGTATTTGAATGAAACCTCTACTTCAGGGTTCTATTGTTCATATCAATATTGTTTTTAGTGCAATTGACAATTTGACTTTACCAAAACTTGTTCTAAATCGCTAAGCATGACTTGCAAAATAAAATAAAATAAATGTTTGAATTTGTCGTAAAGAGTTTATGTTCAGAAATGGAATTTTTAAGTCAAAAATAGCCATTTTAGGAGAAAAAAAAAAAAATCATTTTTAAGCCTTTTTTAAAAGTGTTTTTGGCCTTTTTCAAAACAACCGGCGAAAAAAGTACTTTTTTGAGTTCTTAATTACCAAATGGAAACCTCATATTTGGCACAACATTTTATGTATTAAAAGTAGTTTGTAAAATCTTTAACGCACAAGTGGGCTCTAAATGCCACTAGGGTCACTACAAGCCTATTTGGGATAGTGTTAGGAAACTTAATAAGTATCTTTAGTACCTAAAAAGTTGTGTCAAACAAAAAGCTAGTCTATTTAATAAAAAAAATTCAAAAAGTAATTTTTGACATTTTTACTCTCAAAATGAGTCAAAATGTAGTTTTAGAAAAAAGCTTAAAAATAAAGCCTTTCTTTCTAAAAAGCTTATTTTGACTTTAAAAATTCTATTTTTCAACGCAATCCCTACCAAAAATCTAAATTCATGGTTCTGACAAATGGTTTCAGATGTTCATTGAGGAAGTCATGGAGCTTGTGGAGCTGAAGCCATTGAGGCATGCACTCGTTGGGTTGCCTGGTGTGAATGGTCTCTCTACCGAGCAGCGCAAGAGGCTCACTATTGGAGTTGAGCTTGTGGCAAACCCCTCCATAATATTCATGGATGAGCCAACTTCGGGTCTAGATGCAAGAGCTGCTGCTATTGTTATGAGAACAGTGAGGAACACAGTGGACACAGGAAGAACAGTTGTGTGCACCATCCATCAGCCAAGCATCGACATATTCGAAGCTTTTGATGAGGTGAGAAGTATGATTTCTCAACAGATTAGGTGAGCATTCATTGGTTCTCTCCTGGATTTGAGCTTGATATTTAAAACATGTACTTGCAGCTTTTCCTAATGAAGCGTGGAGGACAGGAGATATATGTTGGGCCATTGGGTCGCCACTCTTCCCATCTTATCAAGTATTTCGAGGTACGGCACTATGAGAAAACAAAAATACAGACATCCAACAGGCATAAATCTTGATCTATGTTAGTAATTTCCTAATACATATACTTTTTCCTTGCTTCTAGAGCATTGAAGGAATCAGAAAAATTAAAGATGGCTATAATCCAGCAACTTGGATGTTGGAAGTTACAACTTCTGGGGATGAAATGGCTTTGGGTGTTGATTTTACTACTGTGTATCAGAACTCAGAGCTATACAGGTAACTTCCATGTTAAATTAACTAAATATATAATAAGACCAAATATATATACCTTCTTGACAGTTTATATATAAGATCCTTGTCATATTGATGAAATTTAACGCTCAAAATTGTACAATTGTGTGGCATGTGAATAAGGAGGAACAAAGCAATGATTAGAGAGTTGAGCAAGCCTGCTCCTGGTTCAAAGGAACTTTATTTCGCAACTAAATATTCAGAGTCATTTTTCACTCAATGCGTAGCTTGCCTATGGAAACTACGATGGTCCTATTGGCGCAACCCACCGTACACTGCTGTAAGATTTGTCTTCACAATTGTCATAGCCCTCACATTTGGGACAATGTTCTGGGACCTTGGCTCCAAGATGTAAGATATTACTGCTGGAAAACTCAGAATTAGTGTTATGGATACGGTTAAATCATTACTTATTCTAAAAGCTGAAACTAATTATAGGAAGTGAATAATTTAATCATTTAATTTATATTCTAACATATGCTAATAATGGTTTGCTGCTACGATTTATTTTTACTTTTGAATTTCAAATTGCAGCAAGAAGCAACAAGATTTGTTTAATGCGATGGGATCCATGTATGCAGCTGTTCTCTTCCTGGGCTATTCAAATTGCACATCAGTACAGCCTGTTGTGGCTGTTGAACGAGCTGTGTTCTATAGGGAAAGAGCTGCTGGAATGTATTCAGCCTTGCCATATGCATTTGCACAGGTAGACAGGGTCACATATATATTAAACGCTTATTCTTTTAAAGGGAATAACTTGGTATCTTAATGCAATTCCCCTCTTTCACTCCCCAGGTTGCAATTGAGCTCCCATATGTCTTTGCACAAGCTGCGTTCTATGGCATCATAGTTTATGCTATGATTGGATTTGAATGGACCGTTGCCAAATTCTTTTGGTATCTATTTTTCATGTACTTCACATTGCTCTACTTCACCTTTTACGGCATGATGACTGTGGCTTTGACACCAAACCACCATATTGCCGCCATAATAGCCGCTGCATTTTTTGGATTATGGAATCTATTTTCAGGATTCATAGTCCCAAGACCCGTAAGTATTTTATGTTGTAGGCAATGTTTATTTTGGCCTAAAATGATTTTTCGAAAATGTTTTATGTATTTTATGGTATTTGATATGACAGAATATAATAGTCAAACCGAAAACAAAGAACTATACTTCTTAATTAAACACCGGACCAAATCATTATTTGTTTTTTGAAAAATTATTTCATTGAAAATTTTTCCGATACAAAAAAACATTTTTCATTGCAACAAAGAGAGCCTTAGTTTGATATGCAAGAACTTACGTTTAGGGATATAAAAAACATTTGCTAACTCCTTTTAGTTTTGATTAATCTACTTGGCCAACAACAGAGGATTCCTGTGTGGTGGAGATGGTACAACTGGGCATGCCCTGTTGCTTGGACCTTGTATGGGTTGGTTGTTTCACAATTTGGAGATATAAAGGACGTGCTTGAGGACACTGGTGGCACGGTGGAAGATTTTCTGAAAGACTATTTCGGATTCAAACATGATTTTCTAGGAGTGGTGGCTATTGTGACCGTCGCCTGGCCTGTTCTCTTTTCATTTATCTTTGCCTTTTCCATCAAGGTCTTTAATTTTCAAAGGCGATAGAAAATTCATTTCATTATTACAAATGAAATGGATAATATCTACTTTATGGTCAGTTGGTATAAAATAGCCATAGAAAAAATGCCTTGTCCCTAGGCTTCTTAATATATATTTCTCTATAGGTTTAGCCCCAAGCTTTGTTTTTGGTCAATGGATCTTTATGTATGTACTAAAAAAAGTTGAAGAAATATTTAAAAGAGTAAACAATAATTCTAGTGATCAATAATGTGCACTGAACCATGCAAATTTTAGTTAGTATGATGCCCCAAAACTTAAACCCTAAACACGGCATGAAGGAAAAACAAGTATCTCTGGTAATTATTTTATAAAACAATCATTATTTTCAAATGTTTTAAAGACCCTTTCTAATTTTAAGAAAACAAACCAAAGCCCCTGTTTTGGCCTCTGACCGAACATTTGAAGGGGGACAACTGAACGTTCGAGCCCAACCTTTTGTGCGAACATTCAACAAGGGACCATCCCGAACGTTCGTTGACCTATTTGAAACTCTTGGGTATTGACCAACGTTCGATCTGAAACCCTAGAACTATTGCGTAATAGTACGCCAAACGTTCGACCATATTATTGAACGTTCGGTAACAATCTAAAAAGTAATTTTAACATTTTCTCTACCTTTTCAGACCCATGCATGCCCCTCCTCCTATAAATAGCACCCCCACCTCGCCCCAAACTCCACCCCTGCACCAAAAACTCGAACCTTAGGGTGAGAAGAGATTTTTAGAGAGAGAATGAGGATATTTTGAAGTAGGAGGCCATTTTCAAGGTAAACTCTCCTGCATTCACTTAGTTTCCATGTTATCTTTGTTATTTTCATGCCCTCTACAAGTTTTAAAGATACCATGATGGGTTTGTTTGTCATTTTCCTTATAAGAGAAAAGGGGTTTCCCAAATGTTTTAAACACCCTTCTTGGATGATATCTTGATACGTTATGCTTATATGCACTTATTAAGAGCTTAAGATGAGATTTGTTACATAGTGGTTTGAGGATATGAGCCTTTCATGCATTCTGGCATCTGTCTGAATGTTCGTTGCATACTAATTGAACGTTCAACCCCGAGCCCAAACATTCGGCCAGTGTACAGAATGAATGAAATTAGGGTTTATGACCTTTTACCTAGATTGCTTGTCAATTAGGACCTTATGTGTTTATAATACGTTTTATAGTATTGCGTATAACGATAAGCTATGTTTCGCTATAGGATTTGAAATGTCTGAGGAATCAAGCGAATGTACGAGGTAAGTAAATACTTACGACTACTTTCCTTAAAAACGTACAATGTGTCAGCTAACTTAGCATGCGTATGTTATGAGCATATTTACTTTTTACATAACTTGGTAATTGCCTTAATAACATATTAATAAGATGCATTGAATGACATGATACACCGATATGTGCAGTATAATGGCTATGAGCTTACTATAAATACTTGATTCCATAATCAAAATGTGTGTGTTTATACGGGGCCTTGGATCCCATGACCGGCGCAGCCATGTTTGATTGGTGGATAATGTGGTCTTTTTGTGTGCAAAAATATATCAATAGTAAAATATCACTCCCAATAAGACGAATCTTTGTAGCATAGGGCTATATAGAAGGTGTTGAACCTCAAGGACTGCACTGGTATCATTATCATGTTTTTCAGAATTAAATATAACTCAATTAGAAGATGATTGTTGTTTTTGGATTTATAAAGTAAATGCATAAAATAAAGCAAAAGTAGATTGTGATGAGAGTGAGAATAAAGGGTTAATTTCACCACTAACCGCATAACAATGATTAATCATAAATTAACAATGAAAATTCATATTATGCACGATATAAGGCTCGTCTCACTCGAGTAGTCAAGAAAATACCATCATTACGAAATAAGTATAATCTATCTTCAGTTAGCACGGACTGTTTGTCTAACCTCTAGATGCGGTACAGTCCGTCTTCCCTAGGTATGAACTATCAAATATCTTAATAAGTTACACACAATCAATAAATAAACATAATTTATCTTCGGGTCGTACAAATTGTCTACCTAAATTACACTCAACTAGGGTGTAGACAAATTCGCATTTCCTAGGCATGGCCTATCAAATCCTATTGATCATGTGTCAATTAAAACCATTTTATAACAATCATTCATCTAATCAAAGAAAATATAAAGGATGAGTTTAATCAATATAAAAAGCTTTTTAAGACAAGAGAAGAATTTCATAATAATTGAATATAAACATTAAGATCAATTTTGAAAGTTATACAACCATCAATCATATAGAAAATCTCAAATTCAAATAGAATTAAACTATTGTTACTTGGAGAGGGCTACATCAACTCCTTATTACATAATTAGTTGCTTATACTGGTGTAGGGATGACTTCCTGCCATGTTCATCTTCTCTTCAACTCTACAAGCTTCCAAGAAGATCTTTGTGTAAATTATTTTTCTAAAACGAAGCACACCTTTCTTTGAAGCTTAGAATCCTATTTATACTAAATTACACTAAACTAGGGTGTAGACAAATTCGCTTTCCTTAAGCATGACCTATGAAATCCTATTGATCATATGTCAATTAAAACCATTTTATAACAATCATTTATATAATTACAGAAAATATAAAGAATGAGTTCAATCAATGTAGAAAGCTTTCTAAGACAATAGAATAATTTTATAATGATTAAATATAAACATTAAGATCAATTCTCACAATTATACAACCATCATGCATATAGAAAATCTCAAATTTAATTACAATTAAATCATTGTTACTTGGAGAGGGCTACATCAACACCCTATTACAGAATGAGTTGCTCATGCTGGTCCCGGATGGCCTCCTGCCATGTTCATCTTCTCTTCCACTCCATAAGCCTCCAAGAAGATCTTTGTGTGAATTACTTCTCTAAAACCAAGCATACCTTTCTTTGAAGCTTAGAGGCCTATTTATACTAAATTACACTAAACTAGGGTGCAGATAAATCCGCGTTCCCTAAGTATGGCCTATCAAATCCTATTGATCATATGTCAATTAAAACTGTTTTATAACAATCATTCATATAATTATAGAAAATATGAAGAATGAGTTCAATCAATATAAAAAGCTTTCTAAGACAAAAGAAGAATTTCATAATAATTGAATATAAACATTAAGATCAATTCTCATAGTTATACAACTATCATGCAAATAGAAAATTTCAAATTAAAATACAATTAAACTATTGTTACTTGGAGAGGACTACATCAACACCTTATTATAGAATTAGTTGCTCATGCTGGTACTGGGATGGCCTCCTGCCATGTTCATCTTCTCTTTAACACTGCAAGCCTCTATGAAGATGTTTGTGTGAATTACTTTTCTAAAACCAAGCACACCTTTCTTTGAAGCTTAGAGGCCTATTTATAGGGTGTAAAACAAACCCTAGAAGCCTTAAAAATCCTAGAACAATCGTAAGTTAGTCTCCCAGTTGGATTAGGTCACCTAAAAAGGCTTTCAATAGCAGTTCCAATCTCCAGGTTGTCTCAGTCACCTATGTGCGCTCGAGAGTATTGTAGCTAGGCTTGAGCGCACATGCGCTCAAGCGTACTATAACTGGGCTCGAGCGCAGCTACAATAACTTGAAAATGCATTTTAAGCCCAAATTTAATGAAATTAATTGTATTTTTCCTTAGGAACCTGAAAACATAAAGATAACACAAAATCAAATAGATAACACTGCTAAAGAATTAACATATGCGAGTTAAGGGGCTTGAATGTGCAACATTCGGCGCTTATCAATGGGTCCCTACAGGACGTACGTTATTATTAGCATGGGCCACCCAAATTTGGACTTCGTCGAGCCACTAGCTATTAATCACTACAAAAAAATAATTTTTTTTCTCACTAGAGTTTTCTGACGTGTTAGGGTATCTGACACGTCAGAAAACTTTTTTGATGTGGTATTTCTGACATATGTTGAATGTCAGGTACATAGGAGTCAACGACTTTTTTTTCTAACGTGTTACTGTTTAGCAAGTCAGGATTTTCTTGACACGTCAGAAAATTTTCTGACGTGTTAAAATATAACATGTCATAAATAATTTAAATTTAAAAAATTATTTTCTGACGTGTTAAAAAAAATAATTTTTTTTAAAATTTTTTCTGAATTTTTTTTTTTCAATTTAAAAATTTATTAATTTAAATTATATATATATTTTTTGTAATTTCTTTGCACAGCAGAGAAAGTGGTGCCATGCAGAGAAAGTGGTGCAAAGAAATTCGTTTCTCTGCAACACTCGAGTGGTGCAGAGAAAGGAAAAAATTGCTACAGAGAAAATTTTTTCCTTTCTAGTGGTGCAGAGAAACGAAAAAATTGCTGCAGAGAAAATTTTTTCCTTTCTCTACATGGCACCTCTCTTCTTTTCTCAATTCTCTCTTTCTCTCTCTTCTTTTCTCCGGCCAGCTCTCCCTTTTCTTCATTTTCTCATTCGCTACCTCTTCTTTTCGATCTCCATTTTCAAAATCCCAAACCCAAACCGAAAAAATCTTCAAAAAATCAAAAACCCAGACGTCAAACCCAACAAATCTTCAAAAACTTAAAAAATCTTCTTATCTTCTCTTCTCCTTTTTTTTTTTTTCAATTTTTCTTCTGGTTCTCTTCTTATTCTCTTCTCCCTTTCTTTTTCTTCTTCTCTTCTCCTTTTCTTTTTCTTCTTCTTCTTCCTTTGATCTGCTGCATGGTTCTCAATTTTTTCTGTCACCTTTTCTTTTTCTTCTTCCTCTAGAGGGAGCTTACGCATGCAGAGAAGGGAGATTGAGAGAGGAGAGAGAGAGTGTGTGGGAAATAAATGAAGAGGGAAAGAATAAAAAGAGGAAAAAAGTTGAGGAGAAATAAGAAGAAGGAAAAAGTTTAAAATCCAGCCCATTTTTTTGTAACATGTCAATATTTAGCAGATCAGAAAATTCTGACGTGCTAGTTGGACAAATCAGAATTTTCTTACGTGCTATTTTTGGCACGTTAGAATTTTCTAATGTGTTGAAAGAGCACGTCAGAATTTTTTGACGTGCTATTTTTTGCTATGTCAAAAAAATATTTTTTGACGTGGTATTTTTTGCCACGTCAGAAAATGGTGACATGGTAAAAAACATGTACTGTTTGCCACGTCAGAATATGGTAATTTTTTTGTAGTGAATGGTAGTGTACAATAGTTGGGGTACCAACATTGTATTAAAGATCCCTTGGAACAATACCAACCCTGTTGAAAATGGATAATATCTCGAGTAGATCATACATAATAATTATGACCTATTAACGCATTAGTTTTTTATATTAAACTTACGGTTAATAACTTTTTTGGTACCTGAGTTTTCACTTTTTTATTTTTTCCCCCCCTGAGTTTTAAAACATGACAAATCTAGTATCCAACCTATGGGGAAAAGACAAAATCAATACCTCCGTTAGTTCCGTTAGTCCTACTTAACAGGTTTAGTAGGAAAATCAAAAAGAAAAGTTTGGAACTAGTCTCTGAAATTACCCGAAAGAACTTGGACATGTAATAGTGTCTGAAATAAAAATAAATTCTTGCCAACTCGGCAACACATTATTTCCCTTGTTTTCTCGGCAACCAAACAGAGGCAGCTTGTTTTTTTTTTTTAATTTTTTAATTTTTAATTATTTTTACTTTTTAGGGTTCCAAGCTTTCCTTGTTGATTTTCCTACTAAACCCGTTAAGTAGGACTGATGGAACTAACGGAGGTATTAATTTTGTCTTTTCCCCATAGGTTGGGTACTAGATTTGTCATGTTTTAAAATTCAGGGGGAAAAAAATAAAAAAGTGAAAACTCAGATACCAAAAAAGTTATTAACCCTTAAACTTATAAGAGATTGTCGTTAGAATTACACCTATACATCTCAAAAACCAAAACTATATTTTTTGGTGTAATAACATAGGCAACACCTCATTTTCTTGCTACAACCAATACGTGTTTACTTATGCTTATAAAAAGAGATCATATCATACCCGACTATGAGATTTACTTTACATAATGTTTGCGGTTTGTCTGGTTATTTGTTTTAAGAGGACTTTTTTAAAAAAAAAAAAAAAAATCCTCTTAAAACAAATAACCAGACAAAAAAAAAAAAAAACAACAACAACAACAACAAACAAAGCCTGAAAACTATTGTACTTATACCAAGTTTGATTAGAATAATTTTATTGCAATTAGTAGTTCCCAGTCTATGATTGATGATAGTTATGCATGCCTGGTGACTTAATTTAGATAACTCAGATCTATCACTTTTACATTCCATTACAATTACTCTGAGTATACTTGATGGGTGATACCTTACAATTACAAGTTAACTGAGGTGCAAGGATTTCCAGTAACCCTACTAAAATGGTCAAGGCTAGTATTGGGAGCATTATGGTTAGAATGCAGCTTATGAGTTACAACGGTTTTCATGATGTTTGTGCCAAAGATTAAAAAAAAAAGAAAAAAGAAAAAAAATTGTAAAAAAACCATAGACAGTTTCTATAACAATTGAAGGGATACTAGAACCTAATAAGTTTCTACTTATTTTGGTGTATGGATATAATGGACCAAAGCCGAGCCTAACTTTAGGGTTTCAAGATTGATTCATTTATGAAGATGCCTATTCGAGCCCAACTCAAGCATGAGCCAAGTTATTTAATGTGTGTTCAAGCTTGACTTGTTCAAAGCTCAAGCAAGCTCGAACTTGTTGAGAATGTCATTCGAGCCAAGTCTAATACTTGAAAAAGTTGACTCAACTTGAGCTTGAGGTAAGCTATTAAATTTTTAATGTGTGGCCAGGTGGAGTTCAGCCCAAGTTTGTGAATAACCTCTACACATTTATCTATAGTATAATACATATTACATAACTATATAAAGCATATTATACAATATATTATATAGCTATATGATGCAGGGGAGCAATGACTACTTGGTATTCATAATCCTATTTCTTTGTGGTTGTTGATGGATGAAAGCAATTTGTATTCTTGCTTTGTTACTCTGTGTTGAAGGAGATTAGTTTTTCTATTTTTGGACTGAGTCACAATATGTACTCCAAATAGCATTATACTTATTGCGTACATATTATCTTTGTTGTCTTTAATATTTACTCTTCGTGTAACTATTTCTGTTCATTTTCCATACGTTACTATAAGATGGCATCAATCATCTTTACTCCTCATGTAAATGTTTCCATCTATTTCATACTATAAGAGGATGTATGGGTATTATGAATAATAATATATAATAAATCTCCTTTAAGTATTTTCTTAAGAGATGAGACTTCTCTTAAATCATTGGTGAGACTTCATTGCTATCTTGCTAGAATTTCTATAGTTTCTATTTCTCTGTATTGATTGTGTTACTCGGCTGCACCAAAAGTGGTATCAGAGTGCTAAGGTTCCGACTACAAACTTGTTTCTTGAAGCAATGAGTATCACAGTGGAAGAAATTATGTTGTCAGTCCTTGAGCCAACAACAACGCGATGATCTTTTGCCATACTATATTTATACATTATCTTTTCTGTTTTTTTTTTTTAAATTGAATAAGGAAAGGGCTACAAGGAATATTTATACATTATCCATAGTATAAATATATAATATTGAACTATATAAGGCATGTTATACAACATATTATATAGGTATTCTATAGCTAACATATTAACATGTTATTATTATATATAACTAGCACATAACCCGCGCTATGCGTGGAATTCTTCATTATAATTTAATTTTAAAATTTAAACGCATCCCCATCTTACTTTTCATGAGAAAAAATCTATCATGCATCATATAACGAAAATATATACTAAAGGTTATACACCAGTATATTATTGAACATGCACTTTTTTTTTTTCTGAAGTGAACTGTACATGTACTTAATGACACAATCACACACAAATGAAAACATAAGACCATTGAATTTAGTTTAATTTATATAAACTAAAAGATGGTAAAATTTTGTTCCTGTTGGAGTAGTTAAAGAAAAAAAAAAAAATAGGAAGAATAAAACTTGGATTCTGATTATCAAATCATTAATAGAAAATTAGTAAAAATCTATCATATTGTTGATATGGTACAATATTTTTTTCAAAAAAAAAAAAGAAAGAGAAACAAAATATTTTTTTATGAATAGAAAATAATACAAAATTTTTTACTCAACATTTAATGTAATCAAATAAAGCTTCTTACATCAAATTCAATGCTTAATTATCGATTTCGTATTTTCAAAAAACGAAAATATTTTTTTGTACAGTAATCAAACAAATTTTTGCTCTCTTTTACATTCTCTTTTTTTCTTTTTGTAAAAGCATTTTTTTTATGGGTCTAAGGCAGTGGCCTAAGCTGCCTATACTATTGAGCCGCTCGTGCCTTTTTAAGGTGTGATTCCTCTTTCTCTTGATGGTGAGATTCTACCAATTTTCAGGTTCGTCAATAAGATTCTATTCAACATAAAATTTATCTCTTTTCTAACGTTCTTTTTTATCCTGGGTCATACATAATTAGGTGTTGTATTTAGAAAATATATATATATATATATATTAGGTATTGTGAGATTCGATGCAAGGCCTAAGAGCATTCTCAGAAGCTTCCCTGTCATATTCCCTAAGTTTAGGGAACCAAACTACTTTTTGTTTTCCTATGTTAATATGCACTCCAATAGCTTCCTTAAATGCTTCCCTATATTAATAAAATATTATTTTTTTTATTTTACCTTTTTTATATTTTATTTCTTTAATTTATACTTTCTCTCTCTCTCCCTCATATTTTCTTCTTCTCCGATGGTTCAAGTTTGAGTTCCAACCACAGATTTGAGTGTGAGAGAAGACCGCACAGATTTGAGTTCCAACAACAAATTCTTTCCTCTGTGCGGTCTTCTCCGGTCAATCCGTCTGTGATTTCATCATTTTCTTCTCCGATTTGCGTCTTCTCCATTGCAGGTTAGCGTTTCGTCATTTTGGCTTATTGTGGTTGGTTGTATTTGATGTTTTCGTTCCAGTCTCTAAAATTTTTGTTTCTTTCTCAGCTCAGTGTTCTTGCATTTGATTACTAGAAAATCAGAGCTCAAGCCCAAAAGAACCGAACCCAAATCCCAACTCCAATCCTACACTCTCAACTTCTCTTAGACAATCGTTTTCGAAGCAATCAGATGGCGCCACGGCGAGCTCCATCGTCGAGACGCCGTCGACGAGTAGGATTCGGATGGGGGAGAACGGAGAGTGGGTGTCGTCCGGCAGAGCTCGGGGCGGCAATTTCGTAAATTACTTGCCCAAATCTCCGGCCGTTTGGTGAGGTGCGAGAGACAGAGAGAAAGAGAGGTGAGAGAGAAACGTGAGATGAGAGATGAGAGAGGAGAGAGAGTTTTTTTTTTCAATTTAATAATCATATGGATTGCTACAGTGGAACCCAATACATTGGAGTTGCTTATGCTACCCTCGATAATTTAGAAATGCATATCTGCTATGGAGTGAAACTTTCTGATTTTTTGACATTTCTAAAGCATGAAGCAGGGTCATATAAGAATCTGTAGCACAGGAATCTTCACAGACCAAAAAAAAAAAAACAAAACAAAACCAGATGAAGCGTACTTCGCCCGGTATGGGGGTGAATGAACCATTATTGACGCTGGGGTGAATCCGACCACCCCAAAAGGCAAAAAAAAAAAAAAAAATTTGAGAAGAACCCAGATGCATATATGACCAGGAAAATTCAATTAGCTTCACAAAAACTAAAAAATGGGAAACAAGAGAGAAATTCCAAATTACCATATTTTTCTTCAGCTTTTCTTTATTTCATGAAGATAATGGTGGGAGTACATCTATTATCACAGACAAAGAGAGAGAGAGAGAAGTGCAGGAAAAGAAAGAGAGACACCGCCTTTTTTTTTTTTTTTTGGGGGGGCCTCTTGGGGGTGACCAGATCACCCCAAAAAGCCATGGGGTGGTTCATCCACCCCCATACCGGCCATGAGAGTGGCCCTTGGCCAAAAATAGGATAGCTCCTTTGATTTCGATTTTTTTTTTAATTTTTTTTTTTTATGAGTTTTTTAATATTTTGAGTTTTTAAATTATTAATTATTTTAATATTTAATGTATTATATATTATTTTTAAAACGCGGATTGAGGGAAGCATATAATACATTAGTTTTTTGTTTGATGCCCTATTATTGACCAAAACGACCGCGTTTTGTGGTACCGCATGCAAGCCGGATCCAGCCCGAACAAGTTGAACAAGTGTACAAACAACCTAAATCTCATTTGTTTGGCTATCCGAACAAATGAGTCTGGACAAACTCTCACATAAAATTACCCTATTACACAAAATACTGTTCAATTTCTTCAACGGCCACATATCATTAGCGTCACTAACTTTCAAAATTATTGTGGGGCAATCTTTCCAAGTTCTAGCTTGGACTCAGCACAAAAAACCTACCACATCTCAGGTGAAGTGTATGAAGATTGAAAAGAGTAATGCCATACATGACACTTCTATCTTATTTTTTATCCCACTATGTTGACATGATAGAGTTTAGTAACCAATGAATAATTTTTTGATTAAGAGCTAATTCAAGGGCTAGTACACCTTGCCCCGTCAGCATAATAAAACATTTGTGGGATATTGATATGGTAAATAGCATTTTTCAATTTGAAATAGTTATACACAATGACACGGTCAATGTTGATTCCACAGAAGTGGGCCTTTCAAATACAACACCATAGCCTTGTCGAGAAGGCATTCAAGACATAGATTGCTCATAATGGCTGATCTTAAGACATACGGAGAAAAAGAGATAATTAAAAATGGCTGCATATTGTTAATCTCATTGATAGTCCCTAACAAGAGAAAATCTACTGCTTCGTTTGTTAAAATTATCCTCTTCTGTCTTTTGTTTTCTATTCTCAAAATAAAAATATTAACAAACATAAAACACAAAAACACCCACCAAATACTCAAAACTGTTTCACCTTTATCTTATCTCACATTAGAACACTAGTTCAAACAAAAAATAAAAAACACCTCCTAAAACAAGTTAACAGACATACCCGTGGGGAGTGACCAACAAGTAAAACAAGAATTAGTCCAAAAGGGGCAAAAACTTCAAATAGACTTAAAACTTTAGCATCAGCAATCCTACTGAGGCAGTGGCCAACAAGGAAAACATGGACCATAATCACTTAGAACCTCATTGTAGTAAAGCCTACAAGAGACCTACCAATGAGGAAATGTCTCCAAAACATAACTCTTATTCCCTTTCTCATGCTCCATCACTGCTTAAAATTTCACTTGTTCCAGGCAAACCTACATAGTCATCACCCTCAGTCACTCTCCGGAAAAAAGGGAGTATGGAAACAATCCTCATCAAGTGAAAGTCAATATTGTGTGCAATCATGGCGATTATGTTCCTTGTTGCTGTTGTTCTTACTTCCTACTTATTTAAGTTTTGTTCCTCATCATAATTTAATGATGTTTGCTAATAGGTTTTTATGTTTTTTGAACGATAGATTGTAACTTAATATGAAGTTGCCAAGTAGGACTGATCGGAAAGATTGGGAGATGAACACTAAGAAACGAGAAAATGGAGTGTAGGTTGAACCTTACAAGGTTAAGATATGAACCACCATTATTAGTGCTTTAATGGCCTGGTAGTTCATTCAGTTTTTGGGGAGAGTCGGGGGAAATTGTTTGCAAGTGCATTTTCCTTGTGGTGAGAAATATGTGTTTTGGGGAATTATTTGTTTTTGGTTTGAAAATTTGTTCTAATGTGACAAATTTTTGTGTTTTGAGTTGTTTGATAATATCTTTGATTTGAGAACAGAAACAAAAGGCCAAATACAAAGTCGAATAACAAGCATGGCGATTATGTTTAGTTGGTCTAATGTTGTCAAATTGTAAATGTAATAAAAGGCAAAATACAAAGTCGAATAACAAGCATGGCGATTATATTTACTTGGTCTAATGCTGTCAAATTGTAACGGTAATAACTGAGAAGCTATTGTCACGGAGAACAGATTTGCCTGGGAACTCATGTCTCAAAATTTGCTGGTTTTACAGAAACATGTCTTGTAATTGGAGGATTGTCCCTTGCTTTGTTAGGAATCAGTTTATCTGCTAGATGTGGCAGGCTAAGAAACGGTGTCTTTAAGAAGGGGCTTAAGTCAACCCAAATATGTACCCCTTCTTAGAGACACTATTTCTTAGCCTGCCACATACAGCAGATAAACTGATTCCTAACAAAGCAAGGGACAGTCGTCCAAGTACAAGACATGTTTCTGTAAAACCAGCAAATTTTGAGACGTTTCACATGGTAAAAAACGCAAAGATAGTGTTGTTCCTGTACATTTTTAGTATTATTTGGGAGCATCATACTACAATTTTCTACTTCAAAAATCCTCAATGTACGAACCAGAAGAGATTCAAATTGAAATAAATGCAACTCTCAGCAATGCACAACCATGATTCTAGATAGTAAGGCACAACCATCCAACGTCAATGACCAATTATCAGAAAGCTTTACCTCTCTCTACCATCACCATAACCCTCTCGGGTACAATAAATTTCAAGTAGAAATACCAAAAATTCTAAAATGATGTAACTTGGCAATAGAAACCAGTACAACCTACACAATAGAAGTGAAAATAACATTACACATCCATCAATCCATGCCCATCATAGTAAATTTAGTCATATCATCCATTATTCCTCA
>NC_081547.1:19957202-19981826 GCF_901000735.1 Corylus avellana
AAAAAAAAATCATTTTTAAGCCTTTTTTAAAAGTGTTTTTGGCCTTTTTCAAAACAACCGGCGAAAAAAGTACTTTTTTGAGTTCTTAATTACCAAATGGAAACCTCATATTTGGCACAACATTTTATGTATTAAAAGTAGTTTGTAAAATCTTTAACGCACAAGTGGGCTCTAAATGCCACTAGGGTCACTACAAGCCTATTTGGGATAGTGTTAGGAAACTTAATAAGTATCTTTAGTACCTAAAAAGTTGTGTCAAACAAAAAGCTAGTCTATTTAATAAAAAAAATTCAAAAAGTAATTTTTGACATTTTTACTCTCAAAATGAGTCAAAATGTAGTTTTAGAAAAAAGCTTAAAAATAAAGCTTTTCTTTCTAAAAAGCTTATTTTGACTTTAAAAACTCTATTTTTCAACGCAATCCCTACCAAAAATCTAAATTCATGGTTCTGACAAATGGTTTCAGATGTTCATTGAGGAAGTCATGGAGCTTGTGGAGCTGAAGCCATTGAGGCATGCACTCGTTGGGTTGCCTGGTGTGAATGGTCTCTCTACCGAGCAGCGCAAGAGGCTCACTATTGGAGTTGAGCTTGTGGCAAACCCCTCCATAATATTCATGGATGAGCCAACTTCGGGTCTAGATGCAAGAGCTGCTGCTATTGTTATGAGAACAGTGAGGAACACAGTGGACACAGGAAGAACAGTTGTGTGCACCATCCATCAGCCAAGCATCGACATATTTGAAGCTTTTGATGAGGTGAGAAGTATGATTTCTCAACAGATTAGGTGAGCATTCATTGGTTCTCTCCTGGATTTGAGCTTGATATTTAAAACATGTACTTGCAGCTTTTCCTAATGAAGCGTGGAGGACAGGAGATATATGTTGGGCCATTGGGTCGCCACTCTTCCCATCTTATCAAGTATTTCGAGGTACGGCACTATGAGAAAACAAAAATACAGACATCCAACAGGCATAAATCTTGATCTATGTTAGTAATTTCCTAATACATATACTTTTTCCTTGCTTCTAGAGCATTGAAGGAATCAGAAAAATTAAAGATGGCTATAATCCAGCAACTTGGATGTTGGAAGTTACAACTTCTGGGGATGAAATGGCTTTGGGTGTTGATTTTACTACTGTGTATCAGAACTCAGAGCTATACAGGTAACTTCCATGTTAAATTAACTAAATATATAATAAGACCAAATATATATACCTTCTTGACAGTTTATATATAAGATCCTTGTCATATTGATGAAATTTAACGCTCAAAATTGTACAATTGTGTGGCATGTGAATAAGGAGGAACAAAGCAATGATTAGAGAGTTGAGCAAGCCTGCTCCTGGTTCAAAGGAACTTTATTTCGCAACTAAATATTCAGAGTCATTTTTCACTCAATGCGTAGCTTGCCTATGGAAACTACGATGGTCCTATTGGCGCAACCCACCGTACACTGCTGTAAGATTTGTCTTCACAATTGTCATAGCCCTCACATTTGGGACAATGTTCTGGGACCTTGGCTCCAAGATGTAAGATATTACTGCTGGAAAACTCAGAATTAGTGTTATGGATACGGTTAAATCATTACTTATTCTAAAAGCTGAAACTAATTATAGGAAGTGAATAATTTAATCATTTAATTTATATTCTAACATATGCTAATAATGGTTTGCTGCTACGATTTATTTTTACTTTTGAATTTCAAATTGCAGCAAGAAGCAACAAGATTTGTTTAATGCGATGGGATCCATGTATGCAGCTGTTCTCTTCCTGGGCTATTCAAATTGCACATCAGTACAGCCTGTTGTGGCTGTTGAACGAGCTGTGTTCTATAGGGAAAGAGCTGCTGGAATGTATTCAGCCTTGCCATATGCATTTGCACAGGTAGACAGGGTCACATATATATTAAACGCTTATTCTTTTAAAGGGAATAACTTGGTATCTTAATGCAATTCCCCTCTTTCACTCCCCAGGTTGCAATTGAGCTCCCATATGTCTTTGCACAAGCTGCGTTCTATGGCATCATAGTTTATGCTATGATTGGATTTGAATGGACCGTTGCCAAATTCTTTTGGTATCTATTTTTCATGTACTTCACATTGCTCTACTTCACCTTTTACGGCATGATGACTGTGGCTTTGACACCAAACCACCATATTGCCGCCATAATAGCCGCTGCATTTTTTGGATTATGGAATCTATTTTCAGGATTCATAGTCCCAAGACCCGTAAGTATTTTATGTTGTAGGCAATGTTTATTTTGGCCTAAAATGATTTTTCGAAAATGTTTTATGTATTTTATGGTATTTGATATGACAGAATATAATAGTCAAACCGAAAACAAAGAACTATACTTCTTAATTAAACACCGGACCAAATCATTATTTGTTTTTTGAAAAATTATTTCATTGAAAATTTTTCCGATACAAAAAAACATTTTTCATTGCAACAAAGAGAGCCTTAGTTTGATATGCAAGAACTTACGTTTAGGGATATAAAAAACATTTGCTAACTCCTTTTAGTTTTGATTAATCTACTTGGCCAACAACAGAGGATTCCTGTGTGGTGGAGATGGTACAACTGGGCATGCCCTGTTGCTTGGACCTTGTATGGGTTGGTTGTTTCACAATTTGGAGATATAAAGGACGTGCTTGAGGACACTGGTGGCACGGTGGAAGATTTTCTGAAAGACTATTTCGGATTCAAACATGATTTTCTAGGAGTGGTGGCTATTGTGACCGTCGCCTGGCCTGTTCTCTTTTCATTTATCTTTGCCTTTTCCATCAAGGTCTTTAATTTTCAAAGGCGATAGAAAATTCATTTCATTATTACAAATGAAATGGATAATATCTACTTTATGGTCAGTTGGTATAAAATAGCCATAGAAAAAATGCCTTGTCCCTAGGCTTCTTAATATATATTTCTCTATAGGTTTAGCCCCAAGCTTTGTTTTTGGTCAATGGATCTTTATGTATGTACTAAAAAAAGTTGAAGAAATATTTAAAAGAGTAAACAATAATTCTAGTGATCAATAATGTGCACTGAACCATGCAAGTTTTAGTTAGTGTGATGCCCCAAAACTTAAACCCTAAACACGGCATGAAGGAAAAACAAGTATCTCTGGTAATTATTTTATAAAACAATCATTATTTTCAAATGTTTTAAAGACCCTTTCTAATTTTAAGAAAACAAACCAAAGCCCCTATTTTGGCCTCTGACTGAACATTTGAAGGGGGACAACCGAACGTTCGAGCCTAACCTTTAGTGCGAACGTTCAACAAGGGACCATCCCGAACGTTCGTTGACCTATTTGAAAACTTTTGGGTATTGACCAACGTTCGATCTGAAACCCTAGAACTATTGTGTAATAGTACACCAAACGTTCGACCATATTATCGAACGTTCGGTAACAATCTAAAAAGTAATTTTAACATTTTCTCCACCTTTTCAGACCCATGCATGCCCCTCCTCCTATAAATAGCACCCCCTCCTCGCCCCAAACTCCACCCCTACACCAGAAACTCAAACCTTAGGGTGAGAAGAGATTTTTAGAGAGAGAATGAGGATATTTTGAAGTAGGAGGCCATTTTCAAGGTAAACTCTCCTGCATTCACTTAGTTTCCATGTTATCTTTGTTATTTTCATGCCCTCTACAAGTTTTAAAGATACCATGATGGGTTTGTTTGTCATTTTCCTTATAAGAGAAAAGGGGTTTCCCAAATGTTTTAAACACCCTTCTTGGATGATATCCTGATACGTTATGCTTATATGCACTTATTAAGAGCTTAAGATGAGATTTGTTACATAGTGGTTTGAGGATATGAGCCTTTCATGCATTCTGGCATCTGTCTGAATGTTCGTTGCATACTAATTGAACGTTCAACCCCGAGCCCAAACATTCGGCCAGTGTACAGAATGAATGAAATTAGGGTTTATGACCTTTTACCTAGATTGCTTGTCAATTAGGACCTTATGTGTTTATAATACGTTTTATAGTATTGCGTATAACGATAAGCTATGTTTCGCTATAGGGTTTGAAATGTTTGAGGAATCAAGCGAATGTACAAGGTAAGTAAATACTTACGACTACTTTCCTTAAAAACGTACGATGTGTCAACTAACTGAGCATGCGTATGTTACGAGCATATTTACTTTTTATATAATTTGGTAATTGCCTTAATAACATATTAATAAGATGCATTGAATGACATGATACACCGATATGTGCGGTATAATGGCTATGAGCTTACTATAAATACTTGATTCGATAATCAAAATGTGTGTGTGTTTATACGGGGCCTTGGATCCCATGACCAGCGCAGCCATGTTTGATTGGTGGATGATGTGGTCTTTTTGTGTGCAAAAATATATCAATAGTAAAATATCACTCTCAATAAGACGAATCCTTGTAACATAGGGCTATATAGAGGGTGTCAAACCTCAAGGACTGCACTGGTATCATTATCATGTTTTTAAGAAAAAAATATAACTCAATTAGAAGATGATTGTTGTTTTTGGATTTATAAAGTAAATGCATAAAATAAAGCAAAAGTAGATTGTGATGAGAGTGAGAATAGAGGGTTAATTTCACCACTAACCGCATAACAATGATTAATCATAAATTAACAATGAAAATTCATATTATGCACGATATAGGGCTCGTCTCACTCGAGTAGTCAAGAAAATACCATCATTACGACATAAGTATAATCTATCTTCAGTTAGCACGGACCGTTTGTCTAACCTCTAGATGTGGTACAATCCATCTTCCCTAGGTGAACTATCAAATATCTTAATAAGTTACACACAATCAATGAATAAACATAATTTATCTTCGGGTCATACAAATTATCTACCTAAATTACACTCAACTAGGGTGTAGACAAATTCGCATTTCCTAGGCATGGCCTATCAAATCCTATTAATCATATGTCAATTAAAATCATTTTATAACAATCATTTATCTAATCAGAGAAAATATAAAGGATGAGTTTAATCAATATAAAAAGCTTTTTAAGACAAGAGAAGAATTTCATAATGATTGAATATAAACATTAAGATTAATTCTGAGAGTTATACAACCATCATGCATATAGAAAATCTCAAATTCAAATACAATTAAACTATTATTACTTGGAGAGGGCTACATCAACTCCTTATTACATAATTAGTTGCTTATACTGGTGTTGGGATGGCTTCCTGCCATGTTCATCTTCTCTTCAACTCCGCAAGCTTCCAAGAAGATCTTTGTGTGAATTACTTTTCTAAAACGAAGCACACCTTTCTTTGAAGCTTAGAATCCTATTTATACTAAATTACACTAAACTATGGTGTAGACAAATTCGCTTTCCTTAGGCATGACCTATGAAATCCTTTTGATCATATGTCAATTAAAACCATCTTATAACAATCATTTATATAATTACAGAAAATATAAAGAATGCGTTCAATCAATGTAGAAAGCTTTCTAAGACAATAGAAGAATTTCATAATGATTAAATATAAACATTAAGATCAATTCTCACAATTATACAACCATCATGCATATAGAAAATCTCAAATTCAAATACAATTAAATCATTGTTACTTGGAGAAGGCTACATCAACACCCTATTACAGAATTAGTTACTCATGCTGGTGCCGGATGGCCTCCTGCCATGTTCATCTTCTCTTCCACTCCATAAGCCTCCAAGAAGATCTTTGTGTGAATTACTTCTCTAAAACCAAGCATACCTTTCTTTGAAGGTTAGAGGCCTATTTATACTAAATTACACTAAACTAGGGTGCAGACAAATCTGCGTTCCCTAAGTATGGCCTATCAAATCCTATTTGATTATATGTCAATTAAAACCGTTTTATAACAATCATTCATATAATTACAGAAAATATGAAGAATGAGTTCAATCAATATAAAAAGCTTTCTAAGACAAGAGAAAAATTTCATAATAATTGAATATAAACATTAAGATCAATTCTCATAGTTATACAACCATCATGCAAATAGAAAATTTCAAATTAAAATATAATTAAACTATTGTTACTTGGAGAGGGCTACATCAACACCTTATTATAAAATTAGTTGCTCATGCTGGTACTGGGATGGCCTCCTGCCATGTTCATCTTCTCTTTAACACTGCAAGCCTCTATGAAGATCTTTGTGTGAATTACTTTTCTAAAACCAAGCACACCTTTCTTTGAAGCTTAGAGGCCTATTTATAGGGTGTAAAACAAACCCTAGAAGCCTTAAAAATCCTAGAACAATCGTAAGTTAGTCTCCCAGTTGGATTAGGTCACGTAAAAAGCCTTTCAATAGCAGTTCCAATCTCCTGGTTGTCTCAGTCACCTGTGTGCACTCGAGAGTACTGTAGCTCGACTTGAGCGCATGTAACATGGCTCGAGCGCACCTACAGTAACTTGAAAATGCATTTTAAGCCCAAATTTAATGAAATTAATTGTATTTTTCCTTAGGAACCTGAAAACATAAAAATAACACAAAATCAAATAGATAACACTGCTAAAGAATTAACATATGCGAGTTAAGAGGCTTGAATGTGCAACATTTGGCGCTTATCAATGAGTCACTACAGGACGTACATTATTATTAGCATGGGCCACCCAAATTCGGACTTCGTCGAGCTACTAGCTATTAATCAATACAAAAAAATAAATTTTTTTCTCACTGGAGTTTTCTGACGTGTCAGGGTATCTGACACGTCAGAAAACTTTTTTGATGTGGCATTTTTGACATGTGTTGAATGTCAGGTACATAGGAGTCAGTGAATTTTTTTTTCTAACGTGTTACTGTTTAGCAAGTCAGGATTTTCTTGACACGTCAGAAAATTTTCTAACGTGTTGAAATATAACATGTCATAAATAATTTAAATTAAAAAAATAATTTTCTGACGTGTTAAAAAAAAGAATTTTTTTTAAAATTTTTTTCTGAATTTTTTTTTTCAATTTAAAATTTTATTAATTTAAATTATATATATATTTTTTGTAATTTCTCTGCACAGCAGAGAAAGTGGTGCCGTGCAGAGAAAGTGGTGCAAAGAAATTCGTTTCTCTGCACCACTCGAGTGGTGCAGAGAAAGGAAAAAATTGGTGCAGAGAAAATTTTTTCCTTTCTCTACACGGTACCTCTCTTCTTTTCTCAATTTTCTCTTTCTCTCTCTTCTTTTCTCCGGCCAGCTCTCCCTTTTCTCCATTTTCTCATTCTCTATGTCTTCTTTTCGATCTCCATTTTCAAAATCCCAAACCCAAACCGAAAAAATCTTCAAAAAATCAAAAACCCAGACGTCAAACCCAACAAATCTTCAAAAACTTAAAAAATCTTCTTATCTTCTCTTCTCCTTTTTTTTTTTTTCAATTTTTCTTCTGGTTCTCTTCTTATTCTCTTCTCCCTTTCTTTTTCTTCTTCTCTTCTCCTTTTCTTTTTCTTCTTCTTCTTCCTTTGATCTGCTGCATGGTTCTCAATTTTTTCTGTCACCTTTTCTTTTTCTTCTTCCTCTAGAGGGAGCTTACGCATGCAGAGAAGGGAGATTGAGAGAGGAGAGAGAGAGTGTGTGGGAAATAAATGAAGAGGGAAAGAATAAAAAGAGGAAAAAAGTTGAGGAGAAATAAGAAGAAGGAAAAAGTTTAAAATCCAGCCCATTTTTTTGTAACATGTCAATATTTAGCAGATCAGAAAATTCTGACGTGCTAGTTGGACAAATCAGAATTTTCTTACGTGCTATTTTTGGCACGTTAGAATTTTCTAATGTGTTGAAAGAGCACGTCAGAATTTTTTGACGTGCTATTTTTTGCTATGTCAAAAAAATATTTTTTGACGTGGTATTTTTTGCCACGTCAGAAAATGGTGACATGGTAAAAAACATGTACTGTTTGCCACGTCAGAATATGGTAATTTTTTTGTAGTGAATGGTAGTGTACAATAGTTGGGGTACCAACATTGTATTAAAGATCCCTTGGAACAATACCAACCCTGTTGAAAATGGATAATATCTCGAGTAGATCATACATAATAATTATGACCTATTAACGCATTAGTTTTTTATATTAAACTTACGGTTAATAACTTTTTTGGTACCTGAGTTTTCACTTTTTTATTTTTTCCCCCCCTGAGTTTTAAAACATGACAAATCTAGTATCCAACCTATGGGGAAAAGACAAAATCAATACCTCCGTTAGTTCCGTTAGTCCTACTTAACAGGTTTAGTAGGAAAATCAAAAAGAAAAGTTTGGAACTAGTCTCTGAAATTACCCGAAAGAACTTGGACATGTAATAGTGTCTGAAATAAAAATAAATTCTTGCCAACTCGGCAACACATTATTTCCCTTGTTTTCTCGGCAACCAAACAGAGGCAGCTTGTTTTTTTTTTTTAATTTTTTAATTTTTAATTATTTTTACTTTTTAGGGTTCCAAGCTTTCCTTGTTGATTTTCCTACTAAACCCGTTAAGTAGGACTGATGGAACTAACGGAGGTATTAATTTTGTCTTTTCCCCATAGGTTGGGTACTAGATTTGTCATGTTTTAAAATTCAGGGGGAAAAAAATAAAAAAGTGAAAACTCAGATACCAAAAAAGTTATTAACCCTTAAACTTATAAGAGATTGTCGTTAGAATTACACCTATACATCTCAAAAACCAAAACTATATTTTTTGGTGTAATAACATAGGCAACACCTCATTTTCTTGCTACAACCAATACGTGTTTACTTATGCTTATAAAAAGAGATCATATCATACCCGACTATGAGATTTACTTTACATAATGTTTGCGGTTTGTCTGGTTATTTGTTTTAAGAGGACTTTTTTAAAAAAAAAAAAAAAAATCCTCTTAAAACAAATAACCAGACAAAAAAAAAAAAAAACAACAACAACAACAACAAACAAAGCCTGAAAACTATTGTACTTATACCAAGTTTGATTAGAATAATTTTATTGCAATTAGTAGTTCCCAGTCTATGATTGATGATAGTTATGCATGCCTGGTGACTTAATTTAGATAACTCAGATCTATCACTTTTACATTCCATTACAATTACTCTGAGTATACTTGATGGGTGATACCTTACAATTACAAGTTAACTGAGGTGCAAGGATTTCCAGTAACCCTACTAAAATGGTCAAGGCTAGTATTGGGAGCATTATGGTTAGAATGCAGCTTATGAGTTACAACGGTTTTCATGATGTTTGTGCCAAAGATTAAAAAAAAAAGAAAAAAGAAAAAAAATTGTAAAAAAACCATAGACAGTTTCTATAACAATTGAAGGGATACTAGAACCTAATAAGTTTCTACTTATTTTGGTGTATGGATATAATGGACCAAAGCCGAGCCTAACTTTAGGGTTTCAAGATTGATTCATTTATGAAGATGCCTATTCGAGCCCAACTCAAGCATGAGCCAAGTTATTTAATGTGTGTTCAAGCTTGACTTGTTCAAAGCTCAAGCAAGCTCGAACTTGTTGAGAATGTCATTCGAGCCAAGTCTAATACTTGAAAAAGTTGACTCAACTTGAGCTTGAGGTAAGCTATTAAATTTTTAATGTGTGGCCAGGTGGAGTTCAGCCCAAGTTTGTGAATAACCTCTACACATTTATCTATAGTATAATACATATTACATAACTATATAAAGCATATTATACAATATATTATATAGCTATATGATGCAGGGGAGCAATGACTACTTGGTATTCATAATCCTATTTCTTTGTGGTTGTTGATGGATGAAAGCAATTTGTATTCTTGCTTTGTTACTCTGTGTTGAAGGAGATTAGTTTTTCTATTTTTGGACTGAGTCACAATATGTACTCCAAATAGCATTATACTTATTGCGTACATATTATCTTTGTTGTCTTTAATATTTACTCTTCGTGTAACTATTTCTGTTCATTTTCCATACGTTACTATAAGATGGCATCAATCATCTTTACTCCTCATGTAAATGTTTCCATCTATTTCATACTATAAGAGGATGTATGGGTATTATGAATAATAATATATAATAAATCTCCTTTAAGTATTTTCTTAAGAGATGAGACTTCTCTTAAATCATTGGTGAGACTTCATTGCTATCTTGCTAGAATTTCTATAGTTTCTATTTCTCTGTATTGATTGTGTTACTCGGCTGCACCAAAAGTGGTATCAGAGTGCTAAGGTTCCGACTACAAACTTGTTTCTTGAAGCAATGAGTATCACAGTGGAAGAAATTATGTTGTCAGTCCTTGAGCCAACAACAACGCGATGATCTTTTGCCATACTATATTTATACATTATCTTTTCTGTTTTTTTTTTTTAAATTGAATAAGGAAAGGGCTACAAGGAATATTTATACATTATCCATAGTATAAATATATAATATTGAACTATATAAGGCATGTTATACAACATATTATATAGGTATTCTATAGCTAACATATTAACATGTTATTATTATATATAACTAGCACATAACCCGCGCTATGCGTGGAATTCTTCATTATAATTTAATTTTAAAATTTAAACGCATCCCCATCTTACTTTTCATGAGAAAAAATCTATCATGCATCATATAACGAAAATATATACTAAAGGTTATACACCAGTATATTATTGAACATGCACTTTTTTTTTTTCTGAAGTGAACTGTACATGTACTTAATGACACAATCACACACAAATGAAAACATAAGACCATTGAATTTAGTTTAATTTATATAAACTAAAAGATGGTAAAATTTTGTTCCTGTTGGAGTAGTTAAAGAAAAAAAAAAAAATAGGAAGAATAAAACTTGGATTCTGATTATCAAATCATTAATAGAAAATTAGTAAAAATCTATCATATTGTTGATATGGTACAATATTTTTTTCAAAAAAAAAAAAGAAAGAGAAACAAAATATTTTTTTATGAATAGAAAATAATACAAAATTTTTTACTCAACATTTAATGTAATCAAATAAAGCTTCTTACATCAAATTCAATGCTTAATTATCGATTTCGTATTTTCAAAAAACGAAAATATTTTTTTGTACAGTAATCAAACAAATTTTTGCTCTCTTTTACATTCTCTTTTTTTCTTTTTGTAAAAGCATTTTTTTTATGGGTCTAAGGCAGTGGCCTAAGCTGCCTATACTATTGAGCCGCTCGTGCCTTTTTAAGGTGTGATTCCTCTTTCTCTTGATGGTGAGATTCTACCAATTTTCAGGTTCGTCAATAAGATTCTATTCAACATAAAATTTATCTCTTTTCTAACGTTCTTTTTTATCCTGGGTCATACATAATTAGGTGTTGTATTTAGAAAATATATATATATATATATATTAGGTATTGTGAGATTCGATGCAAGGCCTAAGCAACTCGGTGCAATCCTGGAATTGGACCTAGAAAGTGAACTTTTTTTACTTCTCTGTCCTCTTGATTTCTTGCATATCTTTCAGTCTTTGGGAGTCACTAGAATCCTGCAACCACTTTTCCCAACAATGGAAATACTAGACTTCCATCTTGAGGGTTTTGGGCTTGGCACGGGTCGAGGTGGGGCGGGTATCGGGTTTTTTTCCACCTGCCCCGCGCCTTGCGGGTTTGGGATTTTTCAACCCGCCACCCGAGCCCAATGACCAAGATTCGTATGGGTCGGGTGTTTGCAGTGTGGGTTTGCGGGTCGGGTCACATATATATTAAACGCTTATTCTTTTAAAGGGAATAACTTGGTATCTTAATGCGATTCCCCTCTTTCGCCCCAGGTTGTAATTGAGCTCCCATATGTCTTTGCACAAGCCTCGTTCTATGGCATCATAGTTTATGCTATGATTGGATTTGAATGGACCGTTGCCAAATTCTTTTGGTATCTATTTTTCATGTACTTCACATTGCTCTACTTCACCTTTTACGGCATGATGAGTGTAGCTGTGACACCAAACCACCATATTGCTGCCATAATATCCTCTGCTTTTTATGGATTATGGAACCTATTTTCTGGATTCATTGTCCCAAGGACCGTAAGTATATTTGCTGTTTTAATGTGATTGTTTACGGATACGCAAAACATTTACTAACTCCTTTTCGTTTTGATTAATCTACTTGCCATAATATCCTCTGCGTTTTATGGATTATGGAACGTATTTTCTGGATTCATTGTCCCAAGGACCGTAAGTATATTTGCTGTTTTAATGTGATTGTTTACGGATACGCAAAACATTTACTAACTCCTTTTCGTTTTGATTAATCTACTTGGCCAACAACAGAGGATTCCTGTTTGGTGGAGATGGTACTGCTGGGCATGCCCTGTATCTTGGACCTTGTATGGGTTGGTTGTTTCACAATATGGAGATATAAAGTTGGTGCTTGAGGACTCGAGCACTGGTGAAACAGTGGAAGACTTTGTGAGAAGATATCTCAGATTCAAGCATGAGTTTCTGGGAGTGGTGGCTGGTATGGTTGTCTTCTGGATCGTGCTCTTTGCATTTATCTTTGCCTTTCCCATCAAGTCCTTCAATTTCCAAAGGCGATAGAAAATCGTTTTGATTATTTTTGTAGTATGTTCTGGGATTCATGACCAAACCCTCACTTTCTTTCCTAGAATAGGAATTTTCATTTATATGCACGTGAGGTTTCAAATTAAAACAGTGAGGTCAAATGTGACCCACTTTGCCACAGTGATGACATGTAGGGACAAACCTTTGAGAAGGTAATTTCCTAGGATGATGCACGACTCTAGGTGTAGGGTAAGATGCATGAGACCAAATGTAGATTTTCTTACCTTTCTTACCTTGAGGAGTCGGAGCAACTACTTGCTTTTCTTCACTTGAAGATTCTTTTACTTTCACTAGTTTAACAAAAACAGTCTTTGAAGTAGAAGCACAGTTAGAAGACAAAGAAGAAATTTTATCAAATCCTAAGCCAGATTTGTCGCTAGAATGCTTTTGAATATGCAAAATTTTATCAAGCTTTTCACTAGAGAATTTACTGAAGTGATTTCTAGATGCAATTAGATCATTTTGAAGGGATTTATTTTTAGTAATTAACACATGATTTTTAGATTTGAGAGTATTGCAAACAGCAAGTGAATTACTCAAAGATTTCAACAAATTATTCCTTTCAAGCTCAAGATTCATAAAATCCTTAACAATTTTCAAGTTAGTATTTCTAAGCATAGAAAACTTTTCCATTAAATTGTTAAAGGAGTTTCGAAGATCATTAACCCGATTTGATTCATTATCATGTGTGTTCATTTAACTTTTGAGGGAGAGAAACATGTTTTGCATTTCCATTTTCTTGTTGTTAATTGAGTCATACATTGAGGGGAAGTTTTACTGATGTTTCTTTATGATCACGCATTCTATGTCATTTTTTTTCATGAGTTTTATTATGTCTTCTTGTTCCACATATGCTTTGATGTATTTTGTGAAGTATTTCCGGAAACATAAAGACATTTTATCATTCTGTGACAAAAAGGGGGAGTAAATATGGAGAGATGATGGGATTGGCTCGGCATTTTGGTTTTGTCACTGAATTGCCAAAGGGGGAGTTTGTTAGTTCTTGTGTTGGCATAATTCAGTTCCAAAATGCAGAGGCTACTGTTCACAAGCTCAAACACTGATATAGAATGCTTAGAATCCAATCTCCACCGTTCATAATGTAGATTCATGTGTTATGAATGTCCCTACAAAATTTCAGCTCAATCGGACCACAAACACCAATCGATCGAAGCTGTTGATCAAGACTGGACAACATTTCCAGAATACTGATTGCATGCCTGGTCAGGACAGGCCTTTCCCGGGTCCGGACCGCATTTCCATAAACTCCATTTTTGCTCCGTAAGGCCGTGTACGGACAGCCCATTAACCTGTCCGAACACCCCGTACCTACTATGCCCGAAAACATGTTTTTAGTGGGCCTAGGTCTAGGGTTTGATGTACTGATATGTATACATCATTATAAAAGAGAGAGGCACGAATTTTCACCCCCATAAAGTTCGTGTGAGGCACCTCGCAGAGAAGGCCAAGGTTTCCCTTACAGTCATTTCCCCAATATGGAGATCATATTGACTGATATAGGCAACAGTTCTCTGGGGTACAAATTCATTCATGTCGTGGCCATTATAAGTCACCCTCCCTGAACACTGTAGGAGAAGTTTTGATTTTTTTGAATTAGGGATGAGATTAAAGAGCTTAATTAGAGCTAAGAATTGACAATTCAAGGAAGAATGAAGCGGAAATAATATTATTTTCACCTTTAGAGCCGGGTCAAGCTTTCCAGCCAAAGCCAGTAAGAGTGTTCTTCCCAGAACTTGGAGGACCCAATAGCAATGTCATTCTACCAATTACACATGCATCAAATTAGAAATTTGATTGCCCAGAAATTCATTCTAGATATTCAGAATCCAATTCAAGATAATAGCTGAGCATATTTTCTCACCTGCGAGGCTTGATGAGTCCACTAACATCTTTAAGGATGGTTATGTGCTTCTTTTGATTTGAAAGAATGTGCAGATAATTCAAACCCCCCTATACATAGTAAAGAAAAAAAAAAAAGCAAATTCAAGAACAACTCAACAAAACACTTAAAAGAAATTAATAAAATTTATCACTAACTTAAGTTGTATATTTTGCAGATGGTTACCTCTAGGATGCTTATAATGAAGTTAAAGAACGAAGGCTGTCAAACTTTGCAATTTGTAACAAAAAGAATGCAAGAAAAGGGAAGAAAACTCAAGAACAAGTGAAAAACAGAGAGTGAATGAATTCACTGATATATTCAACTCAAATTGTTTCAAGATACACGAAGCAGTATTTATACACTTGATTATAAGTTTAACAAGCTTCTAACAACTAACAACTAACTCCAACTGGTTATAACAAATCACCAACAAATTTACAACAAATAAATACTGTTCACGTGTATAAAAAGCTCTTTTTTGGAACTGCGCTCAATGTACGCTCAATCTACGTTCGAGCACACTAGGATGTAGACAACTTCCTGGAACTGCAACCGATTTGCGCTCGATCGCAGATCAAGCGCAGTTATTCTGCACTCTCTCTTAATACTCTCCCTCAAGGACATTTGTCAAGGATGACAAATGTCCTTGACAGACATCTTCGAGAGTAGCCTACTGAAATCCTTAAAGCCAAGGCCTTTAGTGAAAATATCTGCCAACTGGTCTTGAGAAGAAACATGCAGCGTTTTAATAAGTCCCAATTGAATTTTCTCTCTAATGAGATGGCAATCAATCTCTATGTGCTTAGTCCGTTCATGAAAAACTGGATTCGCAGTAATATGTAAGGCAGATGGACTGTCAGAAAAAAGTAATGCAACACGTGGATGAGAACAAGTTGAATGAATGATTTGATAATAGAACTAGTTTAAGATTTGTGTTGCATCAAATGAACCCAGGTAAATCTTGAATAGTCATCCACAATTGTAAGAAAGAAAACAGAACCATTTATTGACTTGGTGGCCATAGGACCCCAAATATCACAATGAATGAGATCAAATGATAACAAAGAAACAGAAGTGCTGATTGAAAAAGGAAGTTTATGTTGTTTGGCCATTGGACAAATAGAACAAATGCTAGTAGATGTACAAGAAATTTCAGGAACATGTTTTTGTAATAGCCTTATTCTAGAAATGGAAGGGTGCCCTAGTCTATAGTGCCAAACATCATTTGACGGCTGTTTGATGGAATTATAGGAAGCATGTTGTTGAAATGAAGGAAATGATGCAGCTTGGGTGTGAGCAGAGACCTTGTCTTCTTGCAGCAAAACAAATAAACCAGCTTCTTCCTTACCCACCCCAATCGTTCTTCAATGGTACAAATTCTATATAAAACAATATCCAGCAAAGAAGATGAGACAACATCTTAGATTTTTAATAAGTTTGCTAGCTGAAATGAGATTGAAGGTAAAAGATGGAACACACAAAACTTCAGTCAATGTAAGATTGTCTATAAGTTTGACAGTGCCTATGTGTATGACAGAAGCTATAGATCCATTTGGTAACTTTACGTGTGTTGAAACTATAGCAGTAATAGAGGTAAAAATGGATGGACAGCTAATCATGTGGTCAGTTGCACCAGTAACTATAATCCAAGAAATGTGTTTTTGTGTGAAATGTGGTACAACATTAGCAAATGAAGCAGAAAAAACAGAAAATTTTGGATTAAGAGGTTGGAGATAACCTGCTATGCTAGCAACTAAATTTGCAGCAAAAGATTGAGGGGATTGGATGGGGTATTGTTTTAGCAATTCCATCAATTGCTGACACTGCTCAGAGATCATGGCCAGAGGAGGATTACTCAACTGCTGAACCTTAGTCAAATCAGTTCCCTGCACTTGATTTGATGAATGTGGAGCAGAAAAATTTGGTTTGCTTCGGGTGAACTTAAACCCTGGTGGAAAACCATGAACCTTGTAACATTTTTCAATAGTATGACCTGATAGTCCACAATGAGAGCATATGGGGCGATCCTTCTTAAAGTTCTACTTAGAAAACCTAGGCCCTGATGAAGTGGCTTTGGTCATGTAGGTAGCATGATCATGGGAATGGCATATGGGTGAGGCAACAGGATTGGACATAAGAGATGCAACGGGGTTAGGGATAGGGGTTCTAGTCATGAGGGCAAAGGTATCATGGCTAAGGGAATTGATAGTTATTTCCCTTTGTTTTTCCTCTTGAATAATAAGAGAAAAAACCTTATTGATGGGTGGAAGAGGGTCTGTTAGCAAAATCTGTGCTCTAACAGTTGAAAAAGAATCATTCAGACCCATCAAAAATTGCAGAACTTTTTCTTGGCTATAGAGCTCAAGAATGGACTTCATACGACCACAATTGCAACAATCGCATATAGAAATAGGTCTATTGTTATTGAGTTCTTCCCAGAGAGCCTTAATACGAGTAAAATATTGACTTACAGAGGAATTTTCCTGAGTGACAGCGGAAATGGCTTTCTGCAACTGAAAAACACGAGGACCATTTCTTTGAGAGTATCGATTTTGAGATCCTGCCACATAACTTCAGCAGAAGTAATGTAGATGATAGTAGAATAAATCTCCTTGGAAACAGAATTAAGGATCCATGAGATTTCAGGATCATTATAACGAACCCATGCATTGTAATAACTCTCAAACACTGAAGGTTTTGGAAAAGAACCGTCAATGAAACACATCTTGTTCTTTGCACTCAAAGCAACAAGCATTGAACAACTCCAGGTGCTGTAGTTTTCTCCTAACAATGGCTGAGGAACTAGTAAAATCCCTGGATTATCACCACTGTGGAGAAACAAAGGGCTTGAAGGGTCAATGGGGCGAGTGTTTGCCAAAGGATTAAAGAAATTGTTTGGAGGATTCTCTTTCAAATTGTTTGGACGAGTGTGACTGTTTGGAGGTTGGTTTTCCATGGAAATTGAAAATTCTGAAGGAGGACGTGGGTGAGTGGAAGATGATGGAAGTTCTGCCATTGAAAATAAACTGAAAATTGCCGATGAATCACAATTGTGATTATGGCTCTAATACCATGTCAAACTTTGCAATTCATAACAAAAAGAATGCAAGAAAAGGGAAGAAAACTCAAGAACAAGTGAAACACAGAGAGTGAATGAATTCACTGATATATTCAACTCAAATTGTTTCAAGATACACGAAGCAGTATTTATACACTTGATTATAAGTTTAACAAGCTTCTAACAACTAACAACTAACTCCAACTGGTTATAACAAATCACCAACAGATTTACAACAAAGAAATACAGTTCACGTGTATAAAAAACTCTTTTATGGAACTACGCTCGATGTACGCTCGATCTGCGTTCGAGCGCACTAGGATGTAGACAACATCTTGGAACTGCGACCGATCTGCGATCGAGCGCAGTTATTCTGCACTCTCTTTTAATAAAGGCTCTGCCTCCTACATGAACTTTTGCTTCAACATTTAGGTGCTCAAATCGGACTTCAATTGTTGGAAGATCAATTCCAACTCTGAGAAGACTCCAAGAAACAAAAAAAATCCAATATGGTACTGACGAATATGTATGAAAATTGTTAATCTCTCATTGGATACCAAGAAAACTAGGGAAAAAAAAACAATTAAAGCATAACTTGGCAGAGGTCTTAGTCTTACTTATCAATCCGATCCCTGATCTTCAACAACAACTTCTCATTATCCTCTTCAGTTACTTTGACCAACCTCTCGAGCAATTTCTTCCTTTCTTCAGATCCAAGATTATGTATATCGATTTCGCTAGCTTCACCTTTCGACGTGGTTAGTATACCTTTTCTTAGACGATCAAAAGTAGGAAGCTTTTCAAGGGCAGCCCATCCGAGAGCTTCTTCATCGTCTAACTCTCGTGAAGACCTCGAGAAAACTTCCATGGCATTGTTCCTCCACACCGACGAACTCCGTAACCGTAAACTTCCTCGTAAACTACCACTAGCCTTGTAGTGGTCAATGCCGTCCATGATTAGTGTTAGTTCTTGTGTTGGCTTAATTCAGTTTCAAAATGCAGAGGCTACTGTTCACGGGCTCAAACACTGATATAGAATGCTCAGAATGTAGATTCATGTGTTATGAACGTCTCTGCAAAATTTCAGCTCAATCGGACCACAAACGCCCATCGATCGGAGCTGTTGATCAAGACTGGACAGCATTTCCAGAATGCTGATTGCATGCCCGGTCGGGCAGGCCTTCCCCGGGTTCGGACTGCATTTCCAGAGACTCCATTTTTGCTCCGCAAGCCCGTGTCCGGACAGCCCATTAACCTGTCCGGCCACCCCGTACCTATTATGCCGAAAAACATGTTTTTAGTGGGCCCAGGTCTAGGGTTTGATGTACTGATATATATACATCATTATAAAAGAGAGAGACACGAATTTTCACCCCCAGAGAGTTCATGTGAGGCTGTATTTGAGTGATTATTTTGTTGTGATCCAAATTGATTCCTCTTAGAGGATTTTTGTTAGTTTTGATTGTGTGCTTAATTGAAGTCTATCGGAAGGGTCCGATAAAGGAGAATCATGTTGAAGAAGATTGTGAGCGAGGAGACAAGTTAGAGGCTTGTCGATCTTATAGAGTCAAGGTCTTGCAAAGGGTTGTAAGTGTTGCTAGTGTCTGTAATCTCTGGATAATCTTTTGATAGTGATTTCCTGGGTTTGGCTGCCCCGGAAAGGTTTTACATTAGAACGTTTTCTAAAAGGTTTCTTCTTCATCACCAAAATTTTTGTGTGTGATTGTTTGCTTTGATAAATATCCGTTAATTCCGCATAAAATTGTGATATTTATCTGTTTAGAGTTTTTCAATTGGTATCAGAGCGGGTTCACTCTGTGAAGGATTAAATTCCTGAGTGTGATCTTTGTTTCTTGTTTAAGATGTCTCAAACCCTTAACACTGTGCCTAATTTTGATGGATCAAATTATGGCTATTGGAAATCCCGTATGAGATTTTTCTTAAAATCTATAGACGTTTGGCATGTCATTGAATCTGGATTTAAAGCTCCAGATAAGCGGACAGCTGAATGGTCTAATGATGAAAAACAAACTCGTATGGCAAATGACAAAGCTATGAATGCTCTATGCTTGGCAATTTCACAAAATGAGTTCTCCAGAATTTCAAATTGTGATAGTGCCAAAGATGCATGGGAGATCCTAGAAACTACTTATGAAGGAACAAATCTTGTTAAAGCTTCAAAACTTCAAATGTTAGTTTCTAAGTTTGAGGAAATTAAAATGTTAGAGGATGAGACATTTAATGATTTCTTTGGTAAACTTAGTGAAATTAGAAATTCCATGATAAATCTAGGAAAGAAAGTTTCTGACACTAAGATTATTAGAAAGGTCATGAGATCACTCCCTGAAAGATTCAGAATGAAGGTAACAGCCATTGAGTCATGCACTAATCTGGAAACCATGAGGATAGAAGAGTTAGTTGGTGCCCTTCAGACTTATGAGTTTTCTTTGCCTCAACCTAGGAAAAATAAGGATCTTGCCCTTAGAACTCTTAGGAACAACTCTGATGAGTTATCTGATGAGGAATCACTAGATGATGAGGAACTTGCCTTGATAGCTAGAAAGTTTTATAAGAATGAACATAGAATTTCCAAGAAATTTGGAAAACAAAAAGGAAGTACCCAGGAAAGAAATGAAAGAGACCCACGTGGTCTAAAATGTTACGAGTGTTCTAGCTATGGTCATGTTCGCAATGATTGTGCAAATCTCAAGAGTAATAAGCTAAAAGACCAAAAAGCCTTCAATATTACCTTGAGTGACACAGGTGAGGAAGAAACTCCTAATTATATAGCTTTTGTTGCATCCTATGATTCTGATGATTCTAATCAATTAGATGTTCAATCTGCCTCTGATAATGAATCAAATAGGGTTAATGATTTTCAAAACTCCTTTAACAATTTAATGGAAAAGTTTTCTATGCTTAGAAATACTAACTTGAAAATTGTTAAGGATTTTAAAAATCTTGAGCTTGAAAAGAATAATTTGTTGAAATCTTTAAGTAATTCACATGCTATTTGCAATACTCTCAAATCTAAAAATCATGTGTTAATTACTAAAAATAAATCCCTTCAAAATGATCTGATTGCATCTAGAAATCACTTGAGTTAGTGAAAAGCTTGATAAAATTTTGCATATTCAAAAGCATTCTAGCGACAGATCTGGCTTAGGATTTGATAAAACTGCTTCTTTGTCTTCTAACCGTGCTTCTACTTCAAAGACTGTTTTTGTTAAACCAATGAAAGTAGAAGAATCTTCAAGTGAAGAAAAGCAAGTAGTTGCTCCGTCTCCTCAAGGTAAGAAAGGTAAGAAAATCTACATTGAGCCTCATATATCTTACCCTACACCTAGAGTCGTGCATCCTCCTAAGAAATTACCTTCTCAAAGGTTTGTCTCTCCATGTCATCACTGTGGCAAAGTGGGTCACATTCGACCTCACTGTTTTAATTTGAAACCTCATGTGCATATAAATGAAAATTCCTATTCTAGGAAAGAAAGTGAGGGTTTGGTCATAATGACGAGAGAAGTGCTATCTAGGCTAGATAAGTTTGAGCAAAGTCATAAGTCTAGACCTAAGATTTTTCAAGTTTGGGTTAGGAAGGATGATACCATTCACCCCTTGAGGGGGAGTGGTGATGATCTCACCTTATGTTAGGTGAGTCACCCACATGCCTAGGATTGATTTTCTTGCATAACTTTGCATATCCTAGAGCATGTTGTTTTTCGTTTTTCATTGCATTTTTGTTTTATTTTGTTTTGAAATTGTATTTTGTTTGTGTGCATTTCTTTTGTGTAAAATAACAAAAAGACAAAAATATTTTACTTTGGTTGTTTTTTTTTTTCTTCTCTTTATTTTGTCTTATGCACCTAGATAGTTCATTAATTTCTCATGTTGCTTTTTATGAATTTAATTCCTTACGTCTTGGAATGTTCTTAATATGCATGAGATGAAAATTTGTGTCAATGGACTTGTTTTTGTGGTTACCTAAAGCCTGAGCTTATGTGGTACTTTTTGCCTATGCTTTATTTCTTGTGCACAGTTAAGCTTAAATTGAGGTTTTGTTTCACTTTATTTGTGAGGTCTGTTAGGTAACCATATGAGGTTTTTGACTAGTCATATTCTTTAAATTGACCATATGCTAGTTGAACATAGGGCTTAAAAATTCATGTTTTCTCTTTTGTGATAAGCACCAAAAGTTTAAGGACATTTTCTCAAAGAGAAAAATAAACAAAATAGTGAAACAAATAAAATCAAAAAATCATATTTCAAAAGGAATTTATTTCACTGTGTCAAAGTTGTGCAAAATATTTTACAAAGAGAAATGTATAAGATGAGAGTGGCTAGACCCTAGTATGATAAGGTTTGACTTTTGATTTGATATACTTGTCAAAACCTCATGGTGGTGAAACTTTCTCCTCATTTTATAAGTTGAAAATTTTTCTCTTTGGATAGCTTACACACACACCACACAAGCATGGGTTGAATGAAACATTTTTCTTTACTTGGGTTAAGCAATATGAGTTTCTTGTCATTTCTAGTCTCATGTATATTTTGCATATTTAGAGCATGTTTGGGATATTCATTGTGCAATACATGAGTCATTGATGTGTATATCATGTGTATTCATTTGACTTTTGAGGGGGAGAAACATGTTTTGCGTTTCCAGTTTCTTGTTGTTAATTGAGTCATACATTGAGGGGGAGTTTTTCTGATGTTTCTTTATGATCGCATTCTACGTCATTTTTTTTTCATGAGTTTTATTTATGTTTTCTTGTTCCACATATGCCTTGATGTATTTTGTGAAGTATTTCAGGAAACATGAAGACCTTTTGTCATTCTGTAACAAAAAGAGGGAGTAAATATGGGGAGATGATGGGATTGGCTCGGTATTTTGGTTTTATCACTGAATTGCCAAAGGGGGAGTTTGTTAGTTCTTGTGTTGGCTTAATTCAATTCCGAAATGCAGAGGCTACTGTTTATGGGCTCATATAGAATGCTCAGAATCCAATCTCCACCGTACATAATGTAGATTCATGTGTTATGAACGTCCCTGCAAAATTTCAACTCAATCGGACTACAAACGTCCATCGATCGGAGCTGTTGATCAAGACTGGACAGCATTTCCAAAATGCTGATTGCATGCCCGGTCCGGACAGGCCTTCCCTGAGTCCGGACCGCATTTCCAGAAACTCCATTTTTGCTCTGTAAGGCCGTGTCCGGACAGCCCATTAACCTGTCCAGACACCCCGTACCTATTATGGAGAAAAACATGTTTTTAGTGGGCCTAGGTCTAGGGTTTGATGTACTGATACATATACATTATTATAAAAAAGAGAGGTACGAATTTTCACCCCCAGAGAGTTCATGTGAGGCTGTGTTTGAGTGATTATTTTGTTGTGATCCAAATTGATTCTTCTTAGAGGATTTTTGTTAGTTTTGATTGTGTGCTTAATTGAAGTCTATCGGAAGGGTCCGATAAAGGAGAATCACATTGAAGAAGATTGTGAGCGAGAAGACAAGTTGGAGGCTTGTCGATTTTATAGAGTCAAGGTCTTGCAAAGGTTTGTAAGTGTTCCTAGTGTCTGTAATCTCTGGATAATCTTTTGATAGTGATTTCCTGGGTTTGACTGCCCTGGAAAGGTTTTACTTTTAGAACGTTTTTTAAAAGGTTTCCTCTTCGTTACCAAAATCTTTGTGTGTGATTGTTTATATTTTGGTGATTGTTTGCTTTGATAAATATCCGTTAATTCCGTATAAAATTGTGATATTTATCTATTTAGAATTTTTCAATTAGAACCCAAATGAAGATTACTTATGCTAAAACAGCTAGAACCAACTAAAACCCAGAAATATTTCTTCAGAATCTACTCGAATATTTATAACATCTCAAAGCCTAGCTTATAGCTAAAACCAAAGACTGGTCTGGCAAAAACTGCAAAAACCCGCCAAAACCCGGGAATTTGTTTCCCAATACGGAGGCGAACAAACCAATGATTTCAAACTCTGTATCTGAATAAGATGAAAGAGTGAAACGTGTTTTTTCTGCATGAAAAGCTAATCAGCTTTCTTTCTGCTCCGAAGAAGGAAGATATTGAGGGAACAATATTATGACGCGTGTATATATAGGAATTTTAGGTGCTACCGTTGAAGAGTCATTCGGGCGCCTTTTGAAAAATGCTTGACCGGAAACGAAGACGCCACCTCTTTGACTTTGACATATGTTTTTCATGCTTCTAGGAGCTAGTTTCTAAGCGGGTCGACATTTAAGCGGGTGTTTATTTGAGTTATTCGTTAACTTGGTTTTTTTTCAAAAAAAATAAAGAGTAATGCCAAAAATTATATTTTACCATTTACAATTATTTTACAATATTGATGTAACAGCCATAATAAACCATTGAATCAATTTTTGTTTAAAAGAAAAAAAAAAAAAAAAAAAACTAAAATCTAAAGGTTATTTGGGTCTCTATGGTACTTAGCATTATTGAAAAATAAAAGAAAAATGTTATATATATCCCTCAATATTGACATGTTAATCTTAATCAACTTTTAGAGTAATTCTTATTAAAACAAAAAATAAATAAAAGCGAAATTCGTTGAGACCATTGTATTAATATTATGGAATAATTTTAAAATAAAAATATGGTATAAAACATTATTAAAAATAGTAAATTTGTTTACTTTTCTTTTCATGGAGGTGGAACTTGAGGTCAGTGGTGAAGCCAGACAATTCTTACTAGGAGATCCGCTAAAATTTTTTTGGTATCCTAAAATTTTCTTTACCCTAAAAATTTGGTAATTCACATAATATATGCATCACAAAAAAATATTTATAAAAGTTCATAAATATGTTCACAAATTAATATATTAGAAATGTAACATGTCGTCACTATATATATATATATATCAAAAAGACAGAAATACAAAAAAAAAAAAAAAGTGTCTAGAACTGCACTTTACGGCCTCTTAGAAGTACAAAATCATATCGCATCTAAATTGAAGCTCTCAACAAGTTAAATCAATCAATTCATAAACCTAAAGTTTATTCATGAACCTAAAATTTTCAGGTTAAATCTTGACGTTGTAAGAGACAATCAAAGTTTATAAACATTTAACAACAAAATAAATAATCATATAAATATTAAAGTTTATCATAC
>NC_081547.1:19982010-19992600 GCF_901000735.1 Corylus avellana
AAGAAAGAAATATAAAAAAATGAGAATATTTTAACTGTAAAATGCTATTAAATTGGGAGGTTGGCGGAATTAGTTCTTTGCGGCCTCCCTAGCATTCTTTGTAGCCTCAGTAAACTAGTTAAAAAAAAAAAAAAAAAAAAAAAAAAAACTCTAATAGCCTCACCAAAATAATGATTTTGGTTTGGTGAATGAATAGCTTCACCAAAATAAGATAGTGAATACTATTCACACCCTAAATAAATAAGAAATAATATAAATTTTCTCTCTCATTTCCTATTCTTTTAAAAAAGTTAAAATAAAAAATAAAGAAGTCTTTGAAAAAAAATATATATAAGATTGTTGGAGTGCTTTAAAAAAGTGAATAGTTAAAATAAATAAAAGTGTACTTTTAATTATTTTTATGAGTAAAATTTAGAGAGGGTTATTTTGGTGAGCCAAAACACTTCCCAATAGTCTCACCAAACTAGTGATTTTGGTTTGGTGAGTGAATAGTACTCAATATCTTTAGTGAGTACTATTCACTCACTAAATTAATAAAAAATAATATAAATTTTATCTCTACATCCCTATTCTTTGAAAAAAGTTGAAAAAAGAAAAAAAAAAATGAATAAAGAAGTCTTTGAAAATGAATATTTAAATGAAATAGTAGTTGATAGTTAAAATAGTAGGCTGTTGTAGGTGCTTTAAAAAAGTTAGTAGTTAAAATAAAGAAAAACTGTACTTTTGACTATTTTGATGAGTAAAATTTGGTGAAACTGTTATAAATACTCTCATGCAGCTAAAAACAAGGTCGCATGAGTTAGTGATGCATAATGAAATATAAAATATTAGAATATTTTCCAAATAAAGTGTTATAATATTTGGTAGGGTTGGCTGAATTATCTTGCTAAAAAGCAAGGTCCCATAGGTATTTATTGGATTCTGAATTAATGTCAATAAAATGGTGTATATATCTGGTTAATTTAATCACTGAAAATATTCTTTTGAGAAAGACTCGAAGTTGTATTAATTAATGATCCCATTGGATCCTTTCCATCTTTAATTACTTTTTATTTTTTTGAGGGACTTCTTCAATATACTTTAAAAATATATATATATAGTTATCACGACAATTTTTAATATGTTGTGAAATCAAAGAAAAATGGCAAGACAAGGTATAGAAATTGCAATATATGAAATTAGTTCTTAAAAAACTCTATATTATTCATCTTCTTTGTTGTATATTTTTTTATATTCCTCAAAACTCTTTTTTATAGGCATAGCATTAGGGCTAATAATTTCTTGACACGACCCACAAACCCAACACAAAATTAAAAGATTGAGGTTAAGGAGCCTGGTTGGTTTAATTAAATGGTCAAGTTAGGGTTGACTTATATAGTCTTATACATAAACTTCCACATGATCGGAGCCAGACATACAAATTTTACATAACCCATAAACCTAATAGAAAATTAGAAGGTTATGGTTGAGAGGTTTGTGTTGTTTAATTAAATGGGTCAAGTTATAGTTGATCTATATAGTCTTATACACATGTCTCAACATGACGCAAATTGACACGCGAACACGAATTGTCAACCCTACATACAATTATGGAAAAAAACTTCACTTACACCTTTAAAACTATTAACATTTTTGCAATCATAACCTTGAAATTTTAATTTTTGTAATGCCAATATCACAATATTTTAATTTTTTTTTCTCAAAAGTGCGTTTTGACATTTTAAAATGTTGAATCTCCCTCATCCTTTCCCACTCTTTGTGTGGACATGTTAATTTTTTTTTTTTCCACGTTATTAGGCTCAAGTCCAATTTCTTATAACCCTTAAATTACTTAATCACTTTTAGTATGTGCAAGTTAATGTACTAATTATTCAATCACTTCTCTCAATGGGTTAAAAGCTTAATTAAGGGTTTATGTTTATAAATATTATTTTCTAATACCCTAGAGTTATTTTGGGCAAATTATAATCCTAGGAAACCTTCGCCTTAAATCCTCTAACTTAATCACGTTGCTTGCTGCCTGTAATGCAGAATGAAAAAGAATATTAGTTTAGAGTTAGTATTATTTTGTAATGGATCTTAATATTTAATTTATGCTCTTAGAGTTCGTATTAAATAATGAGCTTGGCCCAAAAGTCAGTCACTTTAGGGTTAGCGTTTAGTGTTTTAGCCGATTTAAGCATAAGTTTCAATTGTATTTGACAGACGAGTATTGAGAAATAAATAAGATTTTGTGTTTGTGAGAGTTGTGATTATTTTTTTATGTGGTGAGACTCTACATTCCTAGTGAGATGGTGAGATGCTAGTCCTTTATCTCTATTTTATAGGGAAAATATATTTTACCCCCTAAACTATCCACCCATTTGCACTTTGACCTCAAATGTTTAAAAAGTGATACTTGACTCTCCCCAAACTTCCAAATTGTTGCAATTCGACCATTCTAACTTCTTTTTTTTTTTTTTTTTTCCACAAAATGCCCTCATCCCAAGTTAAAAAAAAATAATAATAATAATCATAAAGTTTTTTTAAAAAAAATTAAAAAATTAAGGGGTGGCCGGCCACCCACGTTGGGCCTAGAGGTGGCTTTGGCCACCGTAGACCGAACAACCCTTAATTTTATTATTATTATTATTGTTGTTATTATTATTATTATTATTTTATTTTTTATTTTTAACTTGAAATGGGGGCATTTGGAGAACAAAAAAAAAAAAAAGCCAAACTATTTAATCATAACAATTTCGAAAAGCTCGAATAAGAGTTACTTTCTAAACATTGGAGGTCAAAGTATAAATGGATGGATAGTTTAGAAGGTAAAATATATTTTTTCCTTATTTTATTCTTAAATCCATGCCGCATCAATTTGGTATCGGGGCAAATTTTCGATTGTTTTATACAACAATCGAGGATCTACGCCCCAGCAACGCAAGGATTTACGACGACCAGTCCAGAACCAACACAGTGTTCTAGCACCCAGCAAATCTCAACAAGCCCACATCTTCCTAGCAAGACAACACCAAACCTCTCCTACAGCACCCCACCAACACACACCTCTTCGTGCAAGCCTTTACACCAATAACCAAACAATCCCACACCTTTACTAAAAAGGAGAGACAACAAAAAGACTCCTCCATGGATGCAATCAACCAAAGCCACATCTCAGATGCCCAAGTCCACCACCATATTGCAGCTCCATGGCTTGTCCCGCTCACACAATCAGCTTCCTAGAACCTCCGCACCACCCTGACGACCTTCTCCGCCACCACCCCGCAACCTAGAGGCACCACCACCTGCGGACCAACGTCAACCCACCACCCAGACAACGCCGCACCACCTTTCTAGCTTTCTCAGCTGTCGGGCCACCGTCTAATAACAACCCTACGACAGCCACCTATAAGCTCCACTTGAGCCTCGCCAGCGCAGCATCACTTGATTCCCTTGTCTGAGAAGTCTTCTAAGGAAAAAGAGCAAAGAAAAAGAGAGAAAAAAAAAAAAAAAAGAAAAAAAAGGTGGTTGTGTTGCTAATTTTTATTTTTATTTTTTTGTCTTCAAATTGGCCCCAATGAAAAAACCGTAGTGGCCGAGCATAAGGAGCAATAGACTCAAAGTGCCAATGAACAACCCACCCGCAATGGTAAGAATTTGACGTGGTCACAATGGATAATTGGGAGATTCAATTTGTCTATTGTGTTCGTGATTTTTCTTTGGTTTGAAAGTTTGTCGCCATCTCAATTCAGTAGCTACTCATCAAAAACCTAGAGCATAAAGAGAAGTAGATCCAAAGCATGACAGCCTGCAATGGAGAGATTTTGTTGCGGTCATAGTGGGAAGATTGTGAGATTCAATCTATGTATTGTGTCTGTGAGTCTTATTTGGTTTGAAAGTCTTCTGCTCATGTTTTACCTTCTAAACTCGAGGACGAGTTTTTTCGTAGAATGAAAAGAAAAATATATATATATATATATATATCTATATATATATTAGTTTAGATTTCGTATTATTTTGTAATGGTTGTTAATATTTAATTTTATGCTTTTAGAGTCCGTATTTAATAATGGGCTTGGCCCAAAAGTCAGTCACTTTAGGGTTAGGGATTAGTGTTTTAGTCTATTTAAGCATAAGTTTCAATTATATTTGATAGACAAGTATTGAGAAATAAATACATTTTGTGTTTGTGAGAGTTGTGATTACTCCTTTATGTGGTGAGATGTTGTACCAAATACCCACCTAAATTAATAGGCAAATACTTAGTACGTTTTAACTCGCATGTGCATGGAATAAACTAGTAGTATAGTTGGGTAAATATGAGATCATCACACGAGGATTGTTGATTCTTGTTTAAAATTGATTTTCCAAATTAAATAGCACAATTGTCATAGATTTGCAATAGTGAAAAGATTAAAAGATGATGAAGAAGTTAGGGTTTCGATATCCACCACAAATCATACTAATTAAGAAAATATTAGATCAATGTTCCAATCACATGGTATTTTAATGTTTGTTAATCTAAGGGCATGGTATCTATACCTTAAATTATTGATCTTCCTAAGCAACGAATTAGGTATGGTATCTACTCTAATTCTTTTCTTCCCTAAAAGATTTAGCATGGTATCTACTAAGTTGTTCTTTAGGGAAACATAATTCTATGAAAATCGACAAACACATGAATTTTAGGGCATAGTATCTACTCCTAGTTTTCATGTTAATTAAGCCAAGAACTCATGATGAGGTTATTTTGTCACTTTATTAAGCCCAAGATTTGGACAACTAAATTGACTTAATTAACAGATTCCATTTACAAGCAAATAATGGTGAGACACATTCACAAGGGGAATTCAGTAACATAGGCATAATCAATTAAAATAACCACATATGATTAAGACAAAGACACTAATATTAAACTTAAAAAGACAAGATTATGGCTTCAATCTAGCCCTAACAATTATTTAGTTACACATAATGAAACTAAAACTAAAAACAAAAGGGAAAGAAGAAACCGGGAAACGCTTCTTGAAGTAACCTCCAAATTCTCCTCTCTGGAATTGTATATCTTTCTGAGAGGCTTAAAGGTCTATTTATAGGCTTTAGGAAAACCTAGAAGCCCTAGAAAACCTAATACAATCGTAGGTTTAAGTTTTAGTACAATTAGGCTTCTTGAATCCCAATGATAGGTGGAAAAAAGCTTTTGCCATAGCTGAGCGCCCCGAGTGCGCTTGATCCCAAGGGCGTGCAATCGATCGCTGATGTGCACTCGATCATCCATCTAATGCGCTCGAGTGTAGATGCGCTCAAGCCTGCATCTCGTGCACTCGATCCTAACTCCAGCTTTTCCCACTTTTAGTCTTTGTGCTCCAAACTTCCAAAAAACACTTCATTTTCCTTCAAACACCTAAAAATAGACCAAAACACAAAAAGGAAGTAAAACAACACAAAATAACAAAACTAAAGGATTAACACATGTAAATTAAGGTGCTAAAATATGTATATTTTAACATTCATCATGCCCCCAGACTTACATATTGAGAGTCCCTTAGAAATACTGAACTAAAAACAAAAAGACACAAAAACAAAAACGACTCTATCTCACTTTTGTAGGAAACATGATTGCATTTAGCATATGCAACAAGTCTTTTAAACCCCTAGGCACTCCTAGTACGACGAGTGAAGTCTCATGAGGGTTTACAGAAATGCTACCTACAAACATTTATGCACAGTTCATGTCACCCTAAAAACTGAAGTATCACTTAAACCCATGATTTTCATTAATTAACAAGCTTAAAAATATAAACCCCATCTTCACAATGAGTCGAGATTTCAAAAATTTAACTACTTACAAAAGACGGGCAAGGCATCACAAGCTCAAAACTATGTAAAGTGAACTAGCACATAAAGATGAAGCTTGCAAAAATTCTCAATGTGTAATATCTCAATATCTCAAAGTTCACTGGGATTCTTATCAAAATGAAAAAACTAAGGCATAATTTTATTTCCATTATTTTTGTTCAGGCTTTGCTTAGCTCCCTTAAGCTTTCTAATTGATCCATGTGACGAGCTTTAAGCCAATGGCTCCCAAACCAGATGGTTTTAGGGCATTAGATGTAAAGACACCCCTAAGGACTTATTACTCAAATCAAAAAGGTTACAAAACTAAACTAATCATTAGATTTATCAAATTAAACTTTTCACCTTTTAACATGAACACTCATTGCTTAATGAAGTAAGAGGTTTAGTTACTCAGTGAAGAACTTAAAATTGATCAATTTTTTTATTTTTTTTATTTTTATATGCCATAGTATCATCTAACAAGTAACCCAACTTCTCCCAAGATATCAAAACATACATATTAGGCTTAAATGTCATACATACAAAAGATGTGTTAATGTGCTTGTGTTAATTTAAATTAAACAAGTGAATTCTTATATGCCCAAAGTAAGTAATCAAATTTTACAAACTCTATCATTAAAGCGTGTGTGTAATGTGTCTCCCATCCCTCCAAACTTAAATTACACATTGCCATCAATGTGTATATAACATGGAATTGAAAGATCTCAACTGGGAGATGGGCAAACTATCTGGAATGGCATGGCTCATAGCACACCCCCAAACTTGAACACAAGCACACTTGTTCCCAGAAAACAATCTACTAGAATTAAAAGGAAAACAAAAGAAACATCAACTAAACAAATGAAAAAAAAAAAAAAAGGAAATAAAAAGGATATGTTGTGGGGTGCATCCCATGAGCGATAAATTTAACGTCTTCAGCCAGACTATTGTCCATCTCTCACTGTTGTTTCGAAGAAGATGCCCCGTTGTTGTTTATGCCTTCTCCCCTCTTAAGTGTAGTCAAGGCCTTGAGCTCCTCTTGTCCACTTGGGTTTTATATGGCCTGAGATGGAAACTCTCCTTTCTTCCTCTCACTCAGGTCTTTAGCTAACTACCATACCTGTGCCTCCAATTTCTGAATGGCTTGACTAGTGGTGGACTCCAGCCTCTGAATGGCTTGATTGGTTTGGGTGTTGGTTTGTTGTTGTGCATTCAAGAACTGGAGTATAGCACTCTCAATATCATTCTTTTTTGGCTCAAGATTTGATTGGGCCGCTTATGGTGGAGCCTAGTAGTTATTTCCCTGTTTGAAATTTCGTTGCTGGCCTTGGGGATTCAAAATATTCTGATTATTACTCCAAGAAAAGTTGAGGTGGTTGCGCCATCCTGCATTAAAAGTGTTGGAGTATGGGTTGTTCTTTGGACAATAATTGCTCTGCCCAACATAATTTACTTGCTTCTGTCCTGCTATTGTACAAATATCTACCTAAATTAATAGATAAATAATTGTACGTTTTACTCGTAGGTGCACTAGATCAATATTGTAGTATATGGTGCAAGTACGAGATCATTCCCATGAAGATTGCTAAATTTTGCTTAAAAATAAATTCCATAAGTAAAATAAAACAATGATTGATTTTGTGTTGATAATAATAAAAAGTAGGGCTTTGATATCCACCACTAATCATATTTAGATAACATAACAATATGCTAATGATCCAATCATGTTATGAATATTTAATGTTTGACAACTTAAGGGTATGGGTGTCAACTCCCGATTCCCCATGTTGATTAACCCATGAACCCAGTGTGAATTTCTTTTGTTACTCTTATTAAACCCAGGACTCGATCATCCAAATTGATTTAATTAACTAGTCCATACCACATGCATATGTTGATCAGATAAACACATATGAGGAATTCATGAAAACATCCATTAATCAAGTTAAATATCACAACATAATCATCACAAAGGCGCCAATATTGAAATATTAACTAAACATAATTAGGGCTTCAATCTAGCCCTACTAAGTAATTTAGCTATACATAAGTTTGATGTAAAACATCTTCATAAAACAAAATAGAAAGGAAAAGAATAAACCTGAAACTCAAACTTGAAGAGCTCCAATTCATCTCCTTGAAAATTGTCCCCCTATTCTAAAGGTTTAAAGGTCTATTTACAGGCCTTAGGAATACTCTGGAAACCCTAAAAAACATTGGGTTTGAACCCTAGTTTGCACAAGGCTTCAAAGCCCTAAAATAAACATTTTCCATAAAAAGGCTGCGGCTGGCTTGCTTCTCACGCACAAGTGTGCTCAATCGCATCCCGTGTGCGATCGATTGTCTGTGCTGGGCATTCAATCGCAGGTGCGATCGAGGCTTCTTCTTGTGCGTACAAGCACACGCCTTGCGCTTGTCTTGGTCCTTACTTGTAATGCGCTCGATCGCAGCTCCACTGAGATCGATCGCACTACCAGAGCCTCCAGTTTTTCCCAAAGTTGCTCTTTAAGCCTAAAACTTCCAAAATTGTTTCATTTTCTTCCAAAAGCCTACAAAAACATAGAAGGCACATAAAAGAACTAAAATGGCATAAACTAACAAAACTAATGAAATAACAAATGTAAGTTAAGGGCTAAAATATGAATATTTTGGCACTTAATAGTATGTTCAGAATTGGAAAATATAGCAAATACCTTAACTTGTGCCACTTGTTGAACTGGAGCAATGCTGTGATTTGTCATGGCCTTCATAATCATGTCTAGCTTCTTCTCCATAGTTGCCATTTGGGTCTACACTTCCCCAGTAGTGCTCACTTCATACACACCCTTCCCTTTGAGTCCTTGTTTTGCTCTAGTTGAGAATTGTTGAGAATTCTCACTCAATGTCTCAAAGAGTTCTCTAGCCTCCTCACTGTTCTTCTCCATAAACACACCTCCACATACTGAATCAACAAGGATTTTGTTAGATTCATTTAAACCCTCATAAAAGGCCTGTACTTGATCCTCCTAAGATAAGTTGTTGTGTGGGCATTTGAGAAGTAGCTGGTTGAAATGCTCCCATGCTTAAAAAAATAAATCTCTAGCTCTTTGTTGGAAGGTTTGAATATCCTTCCTCAGTTGTCTTATTCTTTGGGCTCAGAAGAACTTTTTCAGGAATTTTGTGGCCAATTCTTCCTAGTTATGAATGGATCCTGCAGCCATGGAGTTCAACCAGAGTTTAGCATTATCTTTCAAGGAAAAAAGGAAAAGAATTAACCTGATTCCTTCTGCATTTAAGCCCTGGATGTTCTAAGTCTTGCAAAGATCAAAGAAGTCCCTAATGTGCAAGTATGGATCCTCAGAAGGTGTGCCTCTATAGTGTGGTACCATACTGAGCAAATGTGGCAATAGATTATAGTTGCTCTGCACAATAGGCTGGAAGTCAATGCATGATGGTCGACCAAAGCTATGAGGAATGTATGAACTTTTCATTGACCTGAGCACTTGGGGTTTCTCAACATCTTCTTCTTCTCTTCCCGCAATTTCAATTGTCTGGGTGGTATGGAAAATTGATTCAATTATAAGATTGATAACCTTTAATGTTACGAAAGAAAAGAGTTAAAATCTAAATTACAGTAGGATTAATAGTGCTATTTTTGCGAGTGCGATCGAGCGCACTGTTACTGCGCTCGATCGCACTACCGCAAATATAATAGAATTAGACCAGGAAAGGAAAATTTTAATAACAGAAATAGGGGTCGTGTGACCTAGGGTAGGTCACATGAGAGTCTGTACGAGTGCGCTCAATCGCACCGCAAGTTGCGGTCGATCACTGTAGCACCCAGATTTTAAAAGTATTATTTTAGATATATTTATTTGTTGATAATTATTTTAATATTCATTTTAGCTGATTTAATTTTTGGAAAATTTATTGTCTTACAAAGAGTGGTAATTAGAGAATGGTAATTGGTGAAATAATAGGATAGTAAATGGTAGGAAGAATAGTATGGGTAGGTAGAATAGTGAGGGAATGTAGAATAGTTAATGGTAGGTATAATAGTGTTGGTAGGTGGAATCGTAAAATGAGGGTAGAATTATAAATGGAAGGTAGAATAGTATTTGGCTTTTTCTATAAATAGAGCTCTTCCCCTTCACAATTTCACAACTCCTCTCCCTTCTCTTCCACATATTCTTCTTTCTTCTGCTTTCTACTCGGTCTTTCTTCTTTCTGAGAGAGTTTACACAAAGCAGAGAGAGAAAGGGCGAGACCAAGCACTGCAAGAAAGAAAGAACACAAGAAAGAAAGAACACAAGAAAGAGAGAGAGAGAGCTAGCAGAGAGATGGTGAGAGGCAGAGTTAAAGGGAAAGGCAGTGAGACAAAGATAATTCAAAAAAAGATGGAGACAGAGAATCAGAGATTGAGAAGGAGTTTTTTTTTTTTAAGACAATGAGAGATATTGAAAGAAAGAGACTGTGCGAAGCATAATGGGTTTCAACAAGTAATTACCTTTGATGATCCATTCGTGTAATCCACTATAAGTATTCTTACTTACTGAGAGTGATATTCATACTCAATAATACAGATCTTTGTAGTTTTATTAAATGTCTGGCCTTTTAATATAATTGCTTTAACAATGATTTATATTATTGTGAATCAATTGACTCATTACTTTACTATTTTTGTAGTGCTTGCAGGAATGGAAAGTCAAGGTAATTATGCAATTGTGATTAGAGCTTCATATTTGAGATGTACAGAGATTCTTAGTTGGTGAAGTTTGTCTAGAGTTTATA
>NC_081547.1:19992700-20003518 GCF_901000735.1 Corylus avellana
TATGAATGTGTTTGGCCAACATATGCATGTGGTATGGATTAGTTATTTAAGTCAATTTATATGACCGAGTCTTGGGCTTAATAGAGTGACACAAGATTTCTTTGCGGGTTCTTGGGGTAATCAATATGCGGAACCGGGAGTATACACTCATGCCCTAGCCTTCATGTGTTTGTCGATTTTCATTGAATTATGCTTTCTTAGAGAACAACTTAGTATACACCCATGCTATATCCTTTGAAAAAGAAAAGAATTAGAGTATACACACATGCCTAATTTGTTGCTTAGGGAGATCAATAACTTAAGGAGTATACAGCACATGCCCTTAGGTTGGCAAACATTAAGTAATCTTGATATGATTGGAACATTGGCATATTGTTATATTAATTGAGTATGATTAGTGGTGGATATCAAAGCCTTACCCATTTATCTTTATTTCTTTTTCAACAATCCTCGTGGAAATAATCTCGTACTTGAACCTTATACTATTGTTTTTATCTAGTGCACTTGCAAGTTAAAACGTACCAAATATTTGCCTATTAATTTAGGTGGGTATTTGGCACAACAAGCTTTTGGCGCCGTTACTGGGGATTGTTTAATTTTGTTTAGAATTTTTTTCCCTTGTTTATTTTATTTTGTTTTAATTTTTCTATTTTCTGGTTGCCGCAACTTCTGTGCTATCTACGGAGGTGCACTCGAGTGCCATTCCAGAGCGATCAAGCGCACTAGTGCGATCGAGAGCACTAAGCAATACGATCGATCACACATCTGGACAGTAACGCAGAAACTGTTATAATTACAGATCTGATTTTTTTTTTCTTTTCCTGCAGGGTCATTCGAGTCTGCATCATCATAAGTCTTTATTTTTCATTTTGTGTTTATTTTCCTTTTAATTTTGACTTCTGCTTGTTATTTTATTTTTGTTTTCACATGTGTGGGGAAACATTCCAACACCCCATGGTCCAAGTTCATATTGCCATGATCATTATCATCATGTTAGAGATTGTCCTTCAACAAAACAATTTTCTAACTATTCTTATGAGCTTATGAACACATCATTCTCTAGACCAGGGAATGACAGCTATTTTGATTCCTATAACCTAGCATGGGGCCAATAGTCTAATCTCTCGTGGCAAGCTCAAGCCCTGGATATCAGCTCCACAATTCCATGAACTGCACCATCAATCATATCCACAGTTCTATGGTGAATCATATTCCTGTCTCAGCCCCAGTCTGCTGCAATCCATTTTCAAGATAGAAGCTCATGAAGAGGAACCATTTCCCACCCATTGGTCTCATCAATACCAGGAGCAACAGCAATATCAAGAAGAAAGAACCACCTCCTCTTGAGGTTTCTGAAAAGTTGTTAACTATTATCAGATTGTTGACCAATAATACACTGCAAGCAGTTGAGAGGATGAAGGCCAACTGTACGCAAACATCAGATTTTCTCAAAGAAGAAGAGCCCCAAAGTCAGTCGGTGACCAATCCCAATGGACGCTACATGGAGGACGAGAGTATTTGCTATCATTAAGAGGAGCCATCCCCATAAACTGGCCTCCACAATACCAAGAAGAGCCACCTCCTCCGATGAGTTCTAACTTAGAAGAAACAATGCCAGCTTTTCTTAGCCACAGTAAGGCCAATAATCAATAGTTGCAATCCACCATGGCCAAGATAGAGGTTCACTTCAAGCAAATATCAGAGACTCTCAAAGAATAAGTGCTCCAAGATCAATTGGTGGACAATTACAATGGACACTACGAAGAGGATGAGTGCACCTATTACCATAAACAAGCTTTCACCACATTGAGGAGTGAAGAAATGGTTGAAAATCAAGTGGAAGAAAGGAAGGAGGAGCAAATTGAGGTTCCACAAGAATCACTTCGAAAAAAAGAGGAGAGCACTAAGACTTCTTCAACATTGACTCTTATCCCCGAAGTACCAAAAGGCCAGAAGAGTAGTCTATTAGGACTATCAATTGAGCAATTTTGAGGACATCAAGATAGATAAGCTCCCTGAGTATTCTCCCCATATTATTCCAATTCATAATTCCCTTTCGGATGAGAAACTGTTTGAGAAGACTTAGAGTGGTCCACCCCAATCTACGAACAATTGGAATAACGTTTCTGTAGGTAAAATTCAATCTCTTTGGTCCAAGAGAAGAAAAGCCTAGTACTTCAAGTTTAAACTCAAGGGTCAGAAAGCCTGAGCGTATCAACGATGAGGATTCCGTTGGCTTGAAAGATCCCATATATTTTGGCTAAATGAGTCAGCTTTATAGGTTCGAGCGCAAGCCCTATGCGCTCGAATCCTTCATCAGGCCAGAGTCCATGATCTTCGTCCAGGTTTTATCCTTTCCTTTGTTGTTCCATGTTCATTCTTTGATTATATTTTTACAACAATGCGTTGCACATGACCGGTATTTGATTGGAGTATCATTTATTTGTTTCAGGGATAAGTATGCATGTATTCAAGTTCTTGGGGAGGGATTACATGAGCCATACCCATTCCAACTAGTTTTTCCATTTCCCAGGTAAGATCTTTCCATGTTATACACACATTGGGTACAATGTGTAATTTAAGTTTGGGGGTAAAGGAGACACTTTACACACACTTTGTCCCTAAATTTTTGAAACTTTTTGCATATTCATGTTTTGTCTTAAAATTTTGGTTAATCTGAAAGAAATTGTGATTTGATTTCATTGGTGAGCTTAAAATTTTGAACACATGATCTGATGATAGAGTTTTTTAGTTTGGTTACTTACATTAGGCATCTGAGAATTCACCTATTTGATCTGATCTGACACAAGCACATTAGCACATAATTTGTGGGTATGACACGAGAGTCTGATGTGTATGTTTCGATGTCTTGGGTGAAACTGGATGACTTATTGGTTGGATACTTTGGCATAATATATTTTTTTTTTAAAAAAAAAAAAAGCAAAAAAAAAAGAAAAAAAGAAAAAGAAAAAGATGATCATTGATAAGCTTTTCACTTAGTAACTAGACCTTTTGTCTCATTAAACAATGTGTATTCATCTTAAAGGTGAAGAACTTTGATTTGATTAATGTCATGGTTAGTTTCGTTTCGTAGCCTTTTTTACTCGAGTTAGTAAGTCCTTAGGGGTGTCTTTACACCTAATGCCCTAAAACGACTGGTTAGGAGTCACCGACTTAACACTCGTTATATGGGTTAATTAGAAAACTTAAGGGAACCTAACATTGCACAACCTGACCAAAAAGAAAAAGAAAAAAAAAATTATGCCATAGTTATTCATTCTGATGTGGATTTTAGTAAACTTGGAGATATTGAGACATTGCACATTAAAAATAATTGGAAGCTTTATATTTATGTGCTAGTTCACTTTACACTGTATTGAACTTGTGATGCCTTAGTCTGTCTTTTGTAAGTGATTAAACTTTAAAATTCCAATTCATTGTGAAGATGGAGTTTATTTTTTTAAGCTTGCCAAAGAATGAAAACCATGGTTTTGAGTGATACTTCAATTTTTGGATAACATAAACTTTGCATAATGTTTGTGGGTAATAATCCTAGAAAACCCTCACGAGACTTCACTCGTCCTCTAGGGGATGCATAAGGGTTTAAAAGGCTTGTTGCATATGCTAAATGCAATCGTACATCCCAGGAAAAATGGATTTAACATTTTGTTTTTTGTTTTTCATTTTATTTTTAGTTTCGTATTGCTAAGGGACTAGCAATATGTAAGTTTGGGCGTGTGATAAGTACTAAAATATAAATATTTTAGCCCCTTAATTCATGTATGTTAAGCTCTTAGTTTTGTTAGTTTGTGATGTTTTGTTTTGTTTTTCTGTTTTCTTTCAGTTTTGAGGATATTGAAGAAAAGGAAGCATTTCTGAAAAGTTTCGAGCTTAAAGCACACTTTGATAAGACCTAAAAGATATGGTTAAGTTTAATCACATCAAGGAAATGATTAAATCGGAATTTCTCTAATTGGAGTCAAAATCGGATTGGATTCAAATTTGGATTCTACACATGTCTCAGTATTTTGACTATAACTTTCTGGCCAAGTATCGGATTGCGGTGATTACAGCGGCATGAGAAAGCTAACTCAAAATACTACAAATCATTGTGAAACAGGATAATTAGGATCTTTACTATGCCAAAATCTTCCTGCCGTATAAGAACACAAATCTAGACAAATCCTATTCCGATTTATACTTGGATTGCTAACTAATTTGACTAGGAGATTGAAGTCCTAAGCCTATAAATAGTCGTCTAAGCCTCACAATTTAATAGACCATTGAAGACAAGTTTAGAGAGGAGAATTTGGAGGCTACTTCCAAGAGTTGTTTTCAGTTCTTTCTTTTCCCTTTATTTTAATTATGTGTAACTAAATACTTTAGTAGGGCTAGATTGAAGCCCTAATAATGTCTCTTTAATATTTTAATAATGGCGCCTTTGTGATAATCATATTGTGATGCTTAACTTGATTACTCCCTACTTTATTGAATTCCTCATATGAAAGTGTTTGGCCAATATATGCATGTGGTATGGATTAGTTATTTAAGTCAATTTGGATGATCAAGTCTTGGGCTTAATAGAGTGACAAAAGATATCTTTGCGGGTTCTTGGGGTAATTGACATGGGAAACCAGGAGTATACACCATGCCCTAGGCCTCATGTGTTTGTCAATTTCCATTGAATTATGCTATCTTAAAGAACAACTTAGTATACACTCTTGCTAAATCTTTTAAGAAATAAAAGAATTAGAGTATACACTCATGCCTAATTCGTTGCTTAGGAAGATCAATAGCTTAAGGAGTATACATCCATGCCCTTAGGTTGGCAAACATTAAGTAATCTCGATATGATTGGAACATTGGCATATTATTATATTAATTGAGTATGATTAGTGGTGGATATCAAAGCCCTACCCATTTATCTTTATTTATTTTTCATTACATCAATTTCGTGAAAATTTTGGCATTTTAATTTGGAAAAATTGTTTTAAACAAAATCAACAATCCTCGTGAGAATGATCTCGTACTTGCACCCTATACTATCGTTTTGATCTTGTGCACTTGCGAGTTAAAACGTACCAAATATTCGCCTATTAATTTAGGTAGGTATTTGGCACAACAGAACCCAAGAGAGAGAAGTGTGATTTTTGGAGCAGGTCACTGGTGCTTGAAGCTAGGTGGTGCCATATGCGGAGGGGCAACACCAACGCTAGCGGTTTCTGAGTTCAAGACGTGTGGGTACGTGATTTCGAGTGATTTCATTTGGTTTTTCACAATAGGTATTTTGTTAGATGATTTTTAGTTGTGGCTTTTAATCCCTTGTTTAAGATTAGCATTTGGATTGTTGATTCCTTTGAAGCTTGCTGATTTTTGGGGGATGAGGGTTGATTTGGGTGATTAATTATAATTATGGTGGCTAGATATTGAGGCTTTAATATGGGTTTGATCATTGACTAGGTGTTTATAGGCCGTTGACCGATTATAGTGTTCTTGGTGTATTGTGTTAGGGAAAAATATAAAAAAGCCTCCCAAACTACCAGCCGTTTTCAATTTAGCCCCCTAATGTTCCAAAAGTGATAAAGTAACCCCTCAAACTACCAAACTATTGCTTTTTGGCCACTCCGTTAGTCAAAACAGTCAATTTGGACGGAAACTGCAAAACGACGTCGTTTTGTGACGGGTAAGTTACTACAATGCCCTTTTATGAAAAAAAAAATTGGAAAAAATATAAAAAAGCCCCCCAAACTACCAACCGTTTTCATTTTAGCCCCCTAATGTTCAGAAAGTGATAAAGTAGCCCCCAACTACCAAACAATTGCAATTTGGCCACTCCGTTAGTCATTACTGTCAAATATGATGAAAATTTTAAAACTATGTCGTTTTGACAAGGGTAAGTTACTAAAATGCCCTTTTAGAAAAAAAATCATATTAAAACAAGCAAGCAAAATGGCGCCGTTTTGCTTGAAATTAGGGTTTCCTTGCACTTACCAGAACAGGGCCATAAGTGTTAGGAATTAAAAGAAAAAACCTTAGACCCCACACAGAAAAAACCCCCAACCCCAGTTTATCTCTCTCCCCCAAACCCTCGGCCACCACGTCATTCTATCTTCGGTAACCTTCTCCCTCAAGTGAAAACAACGCAACGCCCCTCCCTCTCTCTCTCTCTCTCTTTCAAACCCGGCTGCCCCTGCCACCACCATCCATCACCGCTGGCCACACCATCCAATGGCTACGAAGCGCCAAGGAAAAATTCTTACCCATTGTAGAAATCAAACAAAAAAACCACGTTCGTAGATAAACAACACCGATCCAACAGCTATACCATGAAATACAATTGAATGATTGAGTTGTGGGTAAGATTTACAGGCTGCCGGAGATTGAACGACGTGGTGGCCGGCGGTTTTAGGGAGAGAGATAAACTGGGGTTGGGGGTTTTTTCGTGGGTCACCTGTGTGGGGTCTAGGGTTTTTTCTTTTAATTCCTAGCACTTACCAAAACAGCGCTGTTTTGGTAAGTGTAAGGAAGCCCTAATTTCAAGCAAAACGGCGCCATTTTGCTTACTTGTTTTAGTATGATTTTTTTTTTCCAAAAATGGCATCTTGGTAACTTACCCTTGCCAAAACGACGTAGTTTTAAAATTTTCATCATATTTGACGGTAATGGCTAACGGAGTGGCCAAATTGTAACTGTTTGGTAGTTTGGAGGCTACTTTATCACTTTCTGAACATTAAGGGGCTAAAATGAAAACGGCTGGTAGTTTAGGGGGCTTTTTTATATTTTTCCCATTTTTTTTTCATAAAAGGGCATTGTAGTAACTTACCCGTAACAAAACGACGTCGTTTTGCAGTTTTCGTCCAAACTGACGGTTTTGGCTAACGGGGTGGCCAAAATGCAATAGCTTGGTAGTTTGGAGGGCTACTTTATCACTTTTGGAACATTATGGGGCTAAATTGAAAACGGCTGGTAGTTTGGGGGGCTTTTTTTATGTTTGTCCCATTGTTTTATGATACTTGAGTTGTTAGTAAATAGAGTTTTAATGCTTTGATTTAGGGGTAGCCGATTGGGTATTAATTTTAGGACATTGATTTTGGGTGGTTATGACCAAATGGAAAGGAGAGTTGGGATTGATGGCCAAAAGCATAGAGATGTGTTTTGTGGTTAGCCGGTTATGGCTTTGGTGTTGTTTTTGCGATTCGGATGTCTTAGGTTCCTATTAGTTGGTGTTTGATGATAGCTTGAGAGGCTGAGTTGTTTTAGGAATTGATATTATTGCCTTGAAGGGTCAATGCTTGAATGAAGAGTATTTTGACGATTGACTTTGTGGGTGACGGATGATAGTTAAACTTGGTAATTCCATGAGTTGTTGTAATACCCCGAAAAATCACCGCTTTTAAAAGACTAATGATTTACTTAAACACAACAAAACATTTCCATAAAAACACGTCATCAAAAGGTTTTATAACACAAAACCTAAACCCCTTTGTGAGTGATCCAAATCCCATGAGATTTTACCAAAAATATCAAAACTCAACTTTCTTCGCGAACGTTCGCCAGGGGACCACCTGAGTGTTCGCCCTTAACCTTAGTGCAGGCGTTTGCTTCGGCAACCACCCCAAGCGTTCGTTTACTAGTCTTTGGGCCATTGGGTAATACTGAAAGAATACAAGGATCATGTTCTACCTCTAATCACTAAATAATCAATTCAGATTTAAGTGGGAGAGTAATTTAAACATGCACACAACAAAATTATAAAATCATCACAAAACACAACACAAAATTTGTTGACAAGTGGAAAACCCTTTGAACCAATCAAAGGCAAAACTATTATAGGGCAGCCAAACCCGGGAAATCACTATATGAAGATTCAGTTTACAAACTATCGAAGATACTCACAACCCTTGAGAATCTCTAAACTCTATAAGAATGACAAGCTCCTAGCTTGTTACCAACCTGACCATCTTCAGGGAGTGCATCTCCTTACCAACCCTTCGGTAGACTCTTTCACCTTGTAGGAAACAAACCAGTTGAGTAGTGGAATAAACAACAACCAACCAAGAGCAAAGGACAGCCCGAAGCTTTATCACATCCTCTCTTGTAAAATTAACTCCTGAGGCACAGAGTTGGAAGAGAACTTTTGAGACTGCTTAGAGAAAATTCTCCGAAAAAGTCTAAAGTGAATAGTGACAGGAAAATCCTTTTATAGGGAAGTCATTTTACTCTTCGCGTCTTAACGGGACTCATTTCTAGTTAAGACGTGATGAAAAAAACTTCTCTGATTTGAGATATGAAAATATCCACATCTTAATAGGAAAGGAGTGTCGTCATGACGAGAAGAACAAATGATCTCATCCTCATCACGAGTTCATCCTCACATGGCATCTCAAGAGATACCAGCAAGGATCTTCTTGGCGTGTGTCACGTGTCCAGTCCTGACGATCCATCTGACAAGAAAACATGGAGTCCAACCTTCCTGACTATCCATCTGATGAGAAATCAGAGAACCCAACCTTAGTCCCATTACGAGCCCGTCCTAATGATGCTTCTGACAAGAAAACAATAAGTATTAGCTTGAATCTCGTTACATGCTCATCATGACGTAGTTCATGATGGGAAACCAAAGAGCACTTCCACAAGTGCTGTCACGAGCCTGTCATGACGTGCTTCCTGACGGGAAAACTAAGACCCATTCTCAAACACCAAAAACTTAACTCCTTTTTCCCAAGGTTTTAAACACCAAACTAATTACAATATTTTTCATTGAATTATGCCAAACCTAAACCGAACAATCTTCCCCTTTGGCCATACAATGACAAAACCCAAAACAACAATATTTAAAACCAACAAAACAACTTTCCCACACAAACATTAAGCAAACCATCAAACTAAAGACAACCCATCAAAACCAAGGTGGTAGGTCATAGAACACTTCACCTATGACCATCATTGCACTAATCCAACAACGGAATACCAACAACAATTACACAACTTCTTGCGCGACTCTTGATTCTAAAACATTTCACACAAAAAGCATTAACTGCATCATATTCAATAACAGTTATAAACAGAGCCAAGTAGTAAAACCATTAACCCATTCATAAACATTGTTAATTTTCCAAGAATAAACAACTCTCCCCTTTTTAGTCATAAGGGACAAAAGGGATAACAAATTATTCATGAACCAACATTTCCTCACACTACAGTCACAAGCCACAATCATATGTATGAAGTAAGAGGAGAGATCAACACTTTTTAAAAATTCAACACATGAGTGATTCTAACTTGAAAACAACTCTTACTAGTATTGTGATAACATGACAACCCGAACTACCAGATCAAGTTAATACATGTTGAAGAAAACAAAGAGTGAGGACCTTACCAAAAAACCCTAATCCTAGAGTGAGGAGTGACTTGGAGATAGAAGGAGGAGATCTTGGTGGTTTTGCCGTCTTCTAAGGTAACCTCTTGCCCAAAAATCTAGCATTTTATGTTATGCTTCCTATTTTGTATCTACTACTAGTTTTAAAGATGCCTTGACAAGTTTCTGTACTTATTTCCTTAAAAAGAGCAAGAATGTTTGTAAAGAGCATAGAACTCGCCTATAATCTCTTAAGTTTGCATGTTAGCATGTTTTGTTACATTACATGTGCCTAATAGGAGCCTAGGATGAGATGTACCACACCCTAGTTGAAGATAGAAGCATAAAACCATATTTGGGCCTCTGGCCAAGAGTTTTCACTCTCTAGTCGAACGCTCGCCCAGAGAGCAAGGTGTACGCCCAGTAACCTGAATATGCGAGCTTAGGGTTTTAACAGCGCTTTTTGTTAGATAGAACTTATTGTGTCACTCGAGGAGTTCTCTAGTACTGCATATAACGATGTGTCGTATTCCGTAATAGTAGGGATTTGTGATGTCGAAGGACTCAAGCAAGCACACGAGGTAAGTAAACACATACAACTGCATTCCTTAAAAACATGCGATATGTCAACTGACTAAGCACTCGTATGATCTAAGCATGCCTATTTTTGCATAACTTGGTAGTTGCCTTAATAATTGGTTGATAAGGCATCATATGACATCGTACACCGGTATGTGCGGTATAATGGCCATGGGCTTACAATATAAAATTGATTCTATGGTCAAATGTGTGTGGATGTGATATACGAGCCTTGGATCTAATGGTTATTCCGTGACCAGCACAACGTCATTGGCAGGTCACTACAGGGCATACATCATTTGTATTGTGGACCACTCAAGGTTGGACTCGGTCGGGCTGATAGTGTTATGGATGGTAGCATACAATGGTCAGGGCACCGACATTGTATTATAGGTCCCTTGCGACAGTGCCAACCTGATAAGTGCTAAAATATTCATATTTTCAACCCTTAACTTGCATGCTTTAGTCCTTTGGTTGTGGTTAATTAGGCCATTTTACTTCCTTTTTGTATTTTCTTTGCTTTTGTAGGCTTTTGGAAGAAAATGAAGTAAATCTGGAAGATTTGGGCTCAAAGAGAGAATTTTAGAAAAATTGGAGTTTCTGGTAGTGTGATCGATTGCAAGAGACTGTGATCAATCGCAAACAGGTTGCGTTCAATTGCACCTGTGCGCTGGAGAATTCTAGAAGCTGTGGACAGACTCCCTTTCCTTCCATAATAGGGTTTTCCAACTCCCGATTGTAATAGGATTAAAACCCTACGAAATTCCTAGGTTTACTTGTGTAACAAGGACTTCTAAAGCCTATAAATAGACCTCTTAGCCTCTAGGAATAGGTGTGGAGAAAGAGGCACAAGCTTTGGAAAAGAACTGAAGGCTGAATCA
>NC_081547.1:20003618-20009984 GCF_901000735.1 Corylus avellana
AAAGCATTATTTTTTTGCATTAAAACTCTTTGGTGATTGCCGCTAGAAATACACCCATTTTTTTCAACAAAACAATATTTTTATAGTGTATTAACAGAGACAACACATCTTTCAAACATTTGTCAAATTGCATGTTTATTTCTTCTCAATAATAACTGGCTCATGTCGTACCCAACTGGGAGGTTTACTTACTAAGTCTTTAGACATATGCGGTTATTACATCTTGTAGGAAACCTCTTTCTAGGAAGAGGAAAGTGGCGAGGCCACTACGGATTTGTTTAAGACAAAAACCTTCATGTTGTCACCAGGTTTGATCAAATTATTTGTATTTCTATTAGTAGCTCCTTGTCTAAATTTTGAGGATAATGTCTGCTTCCTTTATGGTTATTAGATTTTTCATATTTATTTTACCTTCCAATGCATTAACTCTATTTTGGCTTAGAGGGGCAGTTCCCATGTTAGCTACCAGTTACCTAGATTGGGGTAATTGCCAGTAGCCCTACCAGATTGGTCAATGCCAGATTTGGGGGCGTTACAGCTGCTTATGTCTTGGGGTTTATGATGAGTTTTAGTTAGAACTATTCTAACTAGGGTGTTCATAGGGTTTTTATATAAAGACTCTAAGAGGGCTTTCAAGGGATCGACCACAATTATAGAACACTACAAATCAGTGTGTGCTAAAGGAGAAATTGAGGAACAAGATAAGTGGGCTATCTTGTGCTAGTATTTTTATAAATAATGACCCAGCCCATTTTATACATAATGCTTTCAAAGACAAACCCCAGTTATCTCTTGAACTAAATAAATAATATTTTATGCATGAAATGTGTGACTTGAACTATTTTTATAACTATCAACTCAAAATATACATGAATTGTTTATTGGGCTACTTGAGAATATTAAATGTGATGACATTGGTACCGTATGCGTATGTGTATATGATTGGAGGCAGTGCAACACACCATTTGTTGGGTCTGGCCACATAAGACGTTAACCCAAAGTAAAGGGAATTAGGTTAACAGGTTTCCGAAGAGAGTTGATGTGGTCTTTTTGTGTTCAAAAATATCAATAATAAAAATACCACTCAAAATAAAACGAATCCTTGTAGGATAGGGGTATATTGAGGGTGTCGAACCTTAAGGACTGGTCGGACGTTGTTATCAAGCTCGTCAAGATCAAATATAACTTAATTAAAAGAAGTTTTATTGGTGTGTTTATATAAAGTAAATGTATAAAAGTAGAGATAATAGTGTGAGAGATAGAATAGGGGGTTGATTTCACCACTAATCACATAGCAATGGTCAATCATAAATTAATAAGGAAAATTCATATTATGCAAGATATAGGGCTCGTCTCACTCGAGTAATCAATAAATTATCATCATTAAGAAACAAGTATAATCCATCTTCGGTACAATTGGCACGGACCGTCCACTTAACCACTAAGATGTGGTACGATCCATCTTCCCTAGGTATGGATTATCTAATTCCTTAATAGGCTACACACAATCAATGAATAAGCATAACCCATCTTCGGTTGGCACGGATTGTCTACCTAAATTACACTAAACTAGGGTATAGTACGATCTGTCTTCCATAGGCATGGTCTATCAAATCCTATTGATCATGTATCAGTTAAAACCATTGTATAACAATCATTCGTATAATCACAGAAAATATGAAGGATTGAGTTCAATCAATATAAAAGACTTTCTATGACAAGAGAAGAACTTCATAAAGATGGAATATAAACATTAAGATCAATTCTCATAGTTATACAACCATCATGCATATAGAAAAATTCAAATTAAAATACAATTAAACCATTATTACTTGGAAAGGGCTGCATCAACGCCCTATTACAAAATTAGTTGCTCATCCTAGTGTTGGGATGGCCTTCTGCCATGATCTTCTCCTCTTCAACTTGTCAAGCCTCGAGGAAGATATTTATTGTCTAAAACTAAGCACACCTCTCTTTAAAGTTTAAAGGCCTATTTATAGGGTGTAAAACAAACCCTATAAGTCCTAGAAATCCCAGAAAAATTGTACTTCCATCTCCTAGCCAGATTGGGAGACCTAAAAAAACTTTCCATAGTAGTTTCGGACTCCAAACTAGCTTTTCCACCCATGTGCGCTCAAGTGCACTATTGTAACAGTGAATTGCTACAGTGATTTGCTACAATAACTTGAAGTGCATTTTAAGCCCAAAATCAATGATTTTTCTTGTATCTTTATTAAACACCTGAAAACAATAAAACAACACAAAATCAAACAAATAACAATGCTAAGGAATTAACATATGTGAGTTGAGGGGTTTGAATGTGCAACATTCGACGCTTATCAAGAGTGGATGAACAAACTAGCCTTGGCCGAAAGGTGATGTGTAGGATTAGTACAACCTTATTCTAGGGGTTAATTAGAGCAAGAAATATTATGAAAATCAGGTCTTACTTTGTAGATGGCACAAGTAGTTGCAAACAAAGTAAGGACTTGGATAGTGTTAATTTAAAGCTAAACATCCCAATAAATATTTTGAGAGGAATGATACTAATACTTAACATTTTTATCTGCATATAAATTGTTCATTGTCACACACTAGAACTAGCTTTCTTGCTTACAAAGTCGTCGAACTTCCCCATTACTTTTCTCCACCAAGGAAGCATGTCGGTATTTTATAGAGGAGCTAGCTAGGGTTGGGTAGACTTGACCTTGAGGCAAATGCGGATGTTCAATGTAAAGGTATTAATCATGGTATGATTGGAGGACCTATTGCAGGACTTTGAAGGCTACTTATGGTATCGAGTATTTTGAGATATATTTGTATAATTAAGTCTAGCATAAATATTCTTTGTGATAACGTGTATAACTGATGACTTAGTTTGTATTGAGATTTAGTAATGCTCTAACCGTAAAAATAAATTCATGGACTTTCACTTACTAATTACTTTGATTGAGGAATAAAAATCGTTCTGGACTTAGCAGTTTAGTAGATAATTCTTGGAGGCGCTTGATAATTTAACTACCAGTTAATTAAATTTTTGGGGCGTTACAAAACCGTAGCAACCAAAGATTCATATTCTAGACCTAAACCACCAAGAATATAGCACACCAACTTAGAGTCCTTGAATGGTTCTTCAATGGCTACCAAGGTTTGTTCCAAGGTCTGTGCCTTCTGAAAATAGTCAGAAATAGACAATGCTCTCTTCTTCTATGTGGAAAGTTGAAGGCGGAATGCTCCCTTCTTCAATGTGGTAAGTTGAAGGCGGGTCTGCAAAACACGAGCCTTTGATTGATAGGGAAACATCCTTTCCAATGTGACCCATACCTCACATGATGTTTTAAGACCAAAGACATCAGTCAGGAGATTCTTAGAAAGAGAAGAAATCAATGTGCTCAGGATGAGTTTATCCAGTTGATACAAAACCGATTAGGCTAGATTTTCAACCTTAGTAGCTAAGGAAGACGTGTTGCTAGAACGAGTTGCACAGCAAGGAGGGCAATGAAAATCACCTGTAACATAGCCATAAAAATTGTGCCCTTCTAAAAAAGGAATTATGATGTACACCACAACCAATTATTATCACCTGTGAGCTTGAAAATGGAAAGTTGTGTGAGGTTTTGAGGGGAAGAGGAGGGAGTTGACATATTTTTTTTAAAAAAAAAAAATGCGAAAAAATATTTGATGTTTGTCGTAGGGCTCTGATACCATATAATAAAAGGTGCCAGTTGTTTGTAATGCCTCAATGAGGACTTTGTCAATACTTCTATTTATAACAAATTACAAGATATACACCTTGCTTTGAAGTACAAATTATAAACATATAAAACTTAAATTAAAGATAAGTTTGTTGACAGTATTACACTTTGAATATTAGATAAGATAACACTTTGAATATTAGATAAGATGTTATCTAATATTTCATTTAACTTGGTCTTTAGCTTTATCTCTACTTGCTTTATCTAGTGTATTTAAAACTGAGGTTATTAGAGAACCTCTGACCTCTCTCTAATTTTTCCTCTCCAGTGAGTTTCCATCCCTCCTCTCTACCCTCCTCTCTACCCCCCTCCCATATCCCCCTTCCCTCCCCCCTCCCACCCTTCTTATGGTTTTATGCATTTTTTTTTTTCTATTTTGTCTCTTGTTTTTGGTCTCCATCAGCGGTTTCAGCAGCAGCCACACCACCCCCTCCACCTTGTCGACTCACAGCCTCATCCAGTCGTCGCCTTTTCCTTTGTTCTTGTTGCCTTGGGGGTTTTAGATCCAGTCTGGTCTAAGTTAGATCTGTTCCTTTCAGGCTTGCCAGGCCAACGACGCGCCTCTCCCTCACCTTCTCCAGCCTCTCTGCCACCTGTCGCCGCCCTCCTCGTCACAACACTGCCACCACGCACCAGTGCATGCCCTACACACGCTGACGTGGGAGCTTCACTCTCCTCCACGTGCTCCACACGTGTGGTTGTTGCTTCGCCTCTACCGTTGCTGCTGTCTGCTGGTTTTGTGTTTTTTCTGTATTTTTTTTTTTTGCAATTTCTCTGTAACTGGTTTGAATAAGTATTGTCTACACCCTTGGATTGTGGATGTGAATAGTTTCCAGGCTTTCATGTTAAGGAAGATAATTTTCGACATTGGGTTTTCTACTCCCAGGGCCAAGGAATATGAGCTACATATGCATTGAGTTGAGTCTGTCTAAAACAGATATGTTGCTACAACTGAAGATTTGTCATGGGTTAGCGGATATTGATATCATAGATAGGTCTTGAATGTCAGATTGTTATGTATGTATCTATGATTTGTAACCTCGTAGCTTCAGCTATGATTTCCTAAGAACTTTCGCTCTGTGATGTATCCTTCATCAATTAATGAGACTGGAATGATTTATCCTTTTAAAAAAAATGAGGTTATTCCAATACCTTGAACACTTTTCTCTTTTCATAATTAAGTAACTAATTATGATGATAAATCCAGTTTAGAGTTTTTTTTCGTTTTTTTTTTTTGTTGAGAAATATGGAACTTCCATTGAAGAAATTTCATGAGCATAAAGCTCTTACATCATATAGAGCATACAGCTCTGAAGAATCATAGCCAAAAGCTATGAAGATTACAAAGTCATAAAAATGATTTTAAGCTTCCGGTACCCATGTACAATTACATTTAAAGAACATATCTCCTTCATGCAGACTAGATCTAGGACATAGGTAGCCCAAATACAAAACAAAAATAAAAAAAACAACTAGAACCTAAAAATCCTACAATGAGAGTTAAGCCCCCACACCGATCTACTCCATCCTCAACCAAAGGTCAGGACAACAAATCCATCCTCAACCAGAAGGCCAGGACAAACAAAATAGAAAACAAAAATCAAAACCCCACAAGCAGCAGCAAAGGAGCATGACATCGTAACCATCCCTTCGGAAGACACGCCTTGGCCAAAGAAGACAATCAGATCTAAGGTTGAAAAGACTAGATCTAGATCTACAAACTAGGTCTAAAGCAACCTGCTAGAAATGGAGATTGGTGGAGCCTACAGGAAAGATACCGAGCATTCCTACTGTGAAAGGGGAGGAGGGAAGATAAATACCAAAAAATTCTTTTGCCTTGAACGCCTAACCATGACAAACAACGGTGTATCGTTTTCTTCGCGTTATGAGGTAATCAATACCATAAATGTTCTTCAATATCATATTGTGGTTGCCTTTTGGTGAATCTAAATGGCACACCAACAAATAATTGCCCTCTTCAAGAGTATGTTTTGAAAAAAAAAAAAAAAAATTGTCTTTCTTTCATTCGTTTCATAAAAATAGAGCATATTAGTCTAACAAAATAATAGCATAGATACAATTAAAAATTTCTTTCATCCAAATTTGATCTATGTTTTGTTTAACACCCACTTTTGCTAGCATGTGTGCAACAGACTTTACCTCTCTTCCCCCATGAACAATATGCCAATCAGAGAACTTGTAAAGTATCCCTTGGGTATCATTGATGAGTTGTCAATATTTGCTCCAATTCCATAATTTCTGTATTACTCTTTTCCTTTCCTAGGCGGAGATTTTCCGACAAGTTACCATCTTGGGAGTAGCTTCCCTTTGTAGATGGAGATTTTGGGCCTTGTTGCCTTTTGGGGAGTATCTATATTAAATGACAAAACAGTGGATGTGATTCTTAAGCCTCACTTTGTGGGCCTGATAAGACTAGGAGTGTCGACGTGCTAGAACTTTTCTCTGTGAGCTGGGCCTCCGAAGGGTCCATTATATTAAGGGGAAACTTCACTTTATACCTATAAACTACCACGTGTTTTGAAAACACCCTCTTAAAATTCAAAAACTCTCAATTTACACTCATGAACTTTTTAATTTCAATCAATTTACC
>NC_081547.1:20010084-20036245 GCF_901000735.1 Corylus avellana
GTAACAAATGAAATCCACACCGGGTTTGTGGGTTAATCAACATGGGGAATTGGGAGTAGACACTCATACCCTAGGCCTCATGTGTTTGTCAATTTCTCAAATTTATGCTTTCTTAAAGAACAACTTAGTAGACACTCATGCCTAATTTGTTGCTTAGGAAAATCAATAGCTTAAAGAGTAGACACCCATACCCTTAGGTTGTCAAATATTAAATATTCATAACATGATTGGATCATTGGCATATTGTTATGTTATCTAAATATGATTAGTGGTGGATATCAAAGCCCTACCTTTTATTATTATCAACTGAAAATCAATCTTTGTTTTATTTTACTTACGGAATTTATATTTAAGCAAAATTTAGCAATCCTCGTGGGAATGATCTCGTACTTGCACCATATACTACAATATTGATCTTGTGCACCTGCGAGTAAAACGTACAATTATTTATCTATTAATTTAGGTAGATATTTGCACAATAGCAGGACATGAGCAAGTAAATTATGTTGGGCAGAGCAATTACTGTCCAAAGAACAACCCATACTCCAACACTTATAATGCAGGATGGCGCAACCACCTCAACTTTTCTTGGAGTAATAATTAGAATGTTTTGAATCCCCAAGGCCAGCAACGAAATTTCAAATAGGGAAATAACTACCAGGCTCCACCACAAGCGGCCCAATCAAATCCTGAGCCGAAAAAGAATGATGTTGAGAGTGCTATACTCTAGTTCTTGAATGCACAACAACAAACCAACACCCAAACCAATCAAGCCATTCAAAGACTGGAGTCCACCACTAGTCAAGCCATTCAGAAATTGGAGGCACAGGTAGGGCAGTTAGCTAAAGACCTGAGTGAGAGGAAGAAAGGAGAGTTTCCATCTCAGACCATACAAAACCCAAGTTGACAAGAGGAGCTCAAGGCCTTGACTACTCTTAAGAGGGGAGAAGGCATAAACAACAACGTGGCATCTTCTTCGGGACAACAGTGAGAGATGGACAATAGTCTGGCCGCAGACATTAAATTTATCGCTCTTGGGAAGCACCCCATAGCATATCCTTTTTATTTCCTTTTTTTTCTTTTTTTTTTCTTTTTTTTAGTTGATGTTTCTTTTGTTTTCCTTTTAATTCTAGTAGATTGTTTTCAGGGAACAAGTGTGCTTGTGTTCAAGTTTGGGGGTGTGCTATGAGCCAGGCCATTCCAGACAGTTTGCCCATCTCCCAGTTGAGATCTTTCCATGTTATCTACACATTGATGGCAATGTGTAATTTAAGTTTGGAGGGATCGGAGACACATTACACACACGCTTTGATGATAGAGTTTGTAAAATTTGATTACTTACTTTGGGCATATGAGAATTCACTTGTTTAATTTGAATTAACACAAGCACATTAGCACATCTTTTGTGAGGTATGACATTTTAAGCCTGATATGTATGTTTTGATATCTTGGGAGAAGTTGGGTTACTTGTTAGATGATACTATGGCATTAAAAAAAAAAAAAAAAATTGATCAATTTTAAGTTCTTCACTGAGTAACTAAACCTCTTGCTTCATTAAGCAATGAGTATTCATGTCAAAAGGTGAAAAGTTTAATTTGATTAATCTCATGATTAGTTTAGTTTTGTAGCCTTTTTGATTCGAGTAATAAGTCCTTAGGGGTATCTTTACATCTAATGCCCTAAAACCATCTAGTTTGGGAGCCATTGGCTTAAAGCTCGTTACATGGATCAATTAGAAAGCTTAAGGGAGCTAAGCAAAGCCTAAACAAAAATAAAGAAAATAAAATTATGCCTTAGTTTTTCATTCTGATAAGAATCCCAGTGAACTTTGAGATATTGAGATATTACACATTGAGAATTTTTGCAAGTTTCATATTTATGTGCTAGTTCACTTTACATAGTTTTGAGCTTGTGATGCCTTGCTTGTCTTTTGTAAGTAGTTAAATTTTTGAAATCTCGACTCATTGTGAAGATGGGGTTTATATTTTGAAGCTTGTTAATGAATGAAAATCATGGTTTTAAGTGATACTTGAGTTTTTAGGGTGACATGAATTGTGCATAAATGTTTGTAGGTAGCATTCCTGTAAACTCTCACGAGACTTCACTCGTCGTACTAGGAGTGCCTAGGGGTTTAAAAGGCTTGTTGCATATGCTAAATGCAATCGTGTTTCCTACGAAAGTGGAGATAGAGTCGTTTTTGTTTTTGAGTCTTTTTGTTTTTAGTTCAGTATTTCTAAGGGACTCTCAATATGTAGGTCTGGGGGCATGATGAGTGTTAAAATATACATATTTTAGCACCTTAATTTACGTGTGTTAATCCTTTAGTCTTGTTATTTTGTGTTGTTTTACTTCCTTTTTGTGTTTTTGTCTATTTTTAGGTGTTTGAAGGAAAATGAAGCGTTTTTTGGAAGTTTGGAGCATAAAAGACTAAAAGTGGGAAAATCTGGAGTTAGGATCGAGCGCACCAGATGCAGGCTTGAGCGCATCTGCGCTCGAGTGCATTAGATGGATGATCGAGCGCACATCAACAATCGATTGTAGGCCCTTGGGATCGAGCGCACTCGGGGCGCTCAACTATGGCTAAAGCTTTTTTCCACCTATCATTGGGATTCAAGAAGCCTAATTGTACTAAAACTTAAACCTATGATTGTATTAGGTTTTCTAGGGTTTCTAGGTTTTCCTAAAGCCTATAAATAGACGCTTAAGCCTCTTAGAAAGATATACAATTCCAGAGATGAGAATTTGGAGGCTACATCAAGAAGCGTTGTCGGGTTTCTTCTTTCCCTTTTCTTTTTAGTTTTAGTTTCATTATGTGTAACTAAACAATTGTTAGGGCTAGATTGAAGCCATAATCATGTCTTTTTAAGTTTAATATTAGTGTCTTTGTCTTAATCATATGTGGTTATTTTAATTGATTATGCCTATGTTGTTGAATTTCCCTTGTGAATATGTCTCACCATTATTTGCTTGTGAATGGAATCTGTTAATTAAGTCAATTTAGTTGACCGAATCTTGGGCTTAATAAAGTGACAAAATAACCTCATCATGGGTTTTTGGCTTAATCAACATGAAAACTAGGAGTAGATACTATGCCCTAAGATTCATGTGTTTGTCGATTTCCATAGAATTATGTTTCCCTAAAGAACAACTTAGTAGATACCATGCTAAATCCTTTAGAGGAAAAAAGAATTAGAGTAGATACCATACCTAATTCGTTGCTTAGGGAGATCAATAATTTAAGGTGTAGATACCATGCTCTTAGATTGACAAACATTAAAATACCATGTGATTGGTATTTTCTTAATTAGTATGATTTGTGGTGGATATCGAAACCCCAACCTCTTCATCATCTTTTTATCTTTTCACTATTGCAAATCTGTGACAATTGTGCAATTTAATTTGGAAAATCAATTTTAAACAAAAATCAACAATCCTCATGTGATGATCTCATATTTGCCCAACTATACTACTAGTTTATTCCATGCACATGCGAGTTAAAATGTGCTAAGTATTTGCCTATTAATTTAGGTGGGTATTTGATACAACATCTCACCACATAAAAGAGTTATCACAATTCTCATAAACACAAAATTTATTTATTTCTCAATACTCGTCTGTAAAATATAATTGAAACTTATGCTTAAATAGACTAAAACACTAATCCTTAACCCTAAAGTGACTGACTTTTGGGCCAAGCCCATTATTAAATGCGGACTCTAAAAGCATAAAATTAAATATTAAAAACCATTACAAAATAATACGAACTCTAAACTAATATATATATATATATTTTTTCATTCTACGAAAAAACTCGTCCTCGAGTTTAAAAGGTAAAACATGAGCAGAAGACTTTCAAACCAAATAAGACTCGCGAACACAATAGATAGATTGAATCTCACAATCTTTCCATTGTGACCACAACAAAATCTCTCCATTGCAGGCTGTCATGCTTTGGATCTACTTCTCTTTATGCTCTAGGTTTTTTGATGAGTAGCTACTGAATTGAGATGGCGACAAACTTTCAAACCAAAGAAAAATCACGAACACAACAGACAAACTGAATCTCCCAATTATCCATTGTGACCACGACAAATTCTCACCATTGCGGGTGGGTTGTTCAGTGGCGCTTTGAGTCTATTGCTCCTTATGCTCGGCCACTACGCTTTTTTCATCGGGGCCAATTTGAAGACACAAAAATAAAAATACAAATTAGCAACACGACAACCCTTTTTTTTTTTTCTTTTTCTTTGCTCTTTTTCCTTAGAAGACTTCTCACACAAGGGAATCAAGTGATGCTGCGCTGGCGAGGCTCAAGTGGAGCTTATAGGTGGCTGTTGTAGGGTTGTTAGACGGTGGCCCGACAACTGAGAAAGCTAGAATGGTGGTGCGGCGTTGTCCGGGTGGTGGGTTGACGCTGGCCTGCAGGTGGTGGCGCCTCTAGGTTGCAGGGTGGTGGGGGAGAAGGTCGTCAGGGTGGTGTGGAGGTTCTAGGAAGCTGATTGTGTGAGCGTCACAAGCCATGGAGCTGCAATACGGTGGTGGACTTGGGCATCTGAGATGTGGCTTTGGTTGATTGCATTCATGGAGGGGTCCTTTCGTTGTCTCTCCTTTTTTGTAGAGGTGTGGGATTGTTTGGTTATTGGTGTAAAGACTTTCACGAAGAGGTGTGTGTTGGTGGGGTGCTGTAGGAGAGGTTTGGTGTTGTCTTGCTAGGAAGATGTGGGTTTGTTGAGATTTGCTGGGTGCTAGAACACTGTGTTGGTTCTGGACTGGTCGTCGTAAATCCTTGCGTTGCTGGGGCGTAGATCCTCGATTGTTGTAGAAAACAATCGAAAATTTGCTCTGATACCAAATTGATGCGGCACAGATTTAAGAATAAAATAAGAAAAAAATATATTTTACCTTCTGAACTATTCATCTATTTATACTTTGACCTCCAATATTTAGAAAGTGACACTTGACCCCTCTCAAACTTTTAAATTATTGCAATTCGACAATTTTGACTTTTTTTTTTCCTCAAAATGCCCTCTTCCCAAGTTAAAAAAAATAATAATAATAAAATAAAATTAAGGGCTGTCCGGTCTAGGGTGGCCAAAGCCACCTTTAGGCCTAAGGTGGGTGGTCAGCCACCCCTTAATTTTTTAATTTTTTTTAAAAAATATTTTTTATTATTATTATTTTTTCTTAACTTGGAATCAGGGCATTTTGTGAAAAAAAAAAAAAAAAAAAAGTTAGAATGGTCGAATTGCAACAATTTGGAAGTTTGGGGAGAGTCAAGTATTACTTTTTAAACATTTGAGGTCAAAGTGCAAATGAGTGGATAGTTTAGGGGGTAAAATATATTTTCCTATAAAATAAAGATAAAGGATTGGCATCTCACCAATTGGATAAATCCAGCGTCTCACCATCTCACTAGGAATGTAGAGTCTCACCACATAAAAGAATAATCACAACTCTCAATCCTCATCTGTCAAATACAATTGAAACTTATGCTTAAATAGACTAAAACACTAAACCCTAACCCTAAAGTGACTGACTTTTGGGCCAAGCTCATTATTGAATACGGACTCTAAAAGCATAAATTAAATATTAAAATCCATTACAAAATAATACTAACTCTAAACTAATATTCTTTTTCATTCTGCATCACAGGCAGCAAGCAATGTGATTAAGTTAGAGGATTTAAGGCGAAGGTTTCTTAGGATTATAATTTGCCCAAAATAACTCTAGGGTATTAGAAAATAATATTTATAAACATAAACCCTTAATTAGGCTTTTAACCCATTGAGAGAAGTGATTGAATAATTAGTACATTAACTTGCACATACTAAAAGTGATTAAGTAATTTATGGGTTATAAGAAATTGGACTTGAGCCTAATAACGTAAAAAAAAAAAAAAAAATTGACATGTCCGCACAAAAAGAGGGAAAGGCTGAGGGAGATTCAACATTTTAAAATGTCAAAACGCACTTTTGAGAAAAAATTAAAATATTGTGATATCGGCATTACAAAAATTAAAATTTCAAGGTTATGATTGCAAAAGTGTTAATAGTTTTAAAGGTGTAAGTGAAGTTTTTTCCATAATTGTATGTAGGGTTGACAATTCGTGTTCGCGTGTCGATTTGGGTCATGTTGAGACATGTGTATAAGATTATATAGATTAACTATAACCTGACCCATTTAATTAAATAACGCAAATCTCTCAACCATAACCTTCTAATTTTGTATTAGGTTTATGGGTTATGTAAAAAATTATTTGTCATTTGTATGTCGGGCTCAGATCGTGTGGAAGCATGTGAATAAGACTATATAAGTCAACTCTAACTTGACCCATTTAATTAAACCTACTAGGCTCCTTAACCTCAATCCTTTAATTTCGTATTGGGTTTGTGGATCGTATCAAAAAATTGTTAGCCCTAATGCTATGCCTATAAAAAAGAGTTTTGAGGAATATAAAAAAATACACAACAAAGAAGATGAATAATATAGAGTTTTTTAAGAACTAATTTCATATATTGCAATTTCTATACCTTGTCTCGCCATTTTTCTTTGATTTCACAACATATTAAAAATTGTCATGATAACGATATATTTTTAAAGTATATTGAAGAAGTCCGTCAAAAAAATAAAAAGTAATTAAAGATGGAAAGTATCCAATCGGATCATTAATTAATACAACTTCAAGTCGTTCTCAAAAGAATATTTTCAGTGATTAAATTAACCAGATATATACACCATTTTATTAACATTAATTCAGAATCCAATATATACCTATGGGACCTTGCTTTTTAGCAAGATAATTCAGCCAACCCTACCAAATATTATAACACTTTATTTGGAAAATATTCTAATATTTTATATTTCATTATGCATCACTAACTCATGCGACCTTGTTTTTAGCTGCATGAGAGTATTTATAACAGTTTCATCAAATTTTACTCATCAAAATAGTCAAAAGTATAATTTTTCTTTATTTTAACTACTAACTGTTTTAAAGCACCTACGACAACCTACAATTTTAACTATCAACTACTATTCCATTTAAATATTCATTTTCAAAGACCTTTTTATTCTTCTTTTTTTTTTTTTTTTTAATCTTTTTTCAACTTTTTTCAAAGAATAGGGATGTAGAGATAAAATTTATATTATTTTTTATTAATTTAGTGAGTGAATAGTACTCACTAAAGATATTGAGTACTATTCACTCACCAAACCAAAATCACTAGTTTGGTGAGACTATTGGGAAGTGTTATGGCTCACCAAAATAACCCTCTCTAAATTTTACTCATAAAAATAATTAAAAGTACACTTTTATTTATTTTAACTATTCACCTTTTTAAAACACTCCAGCAATTTTATTTTAACTTTTTTAAAAGAATAAAAAATGAGAGAGAAAATTTACATTATTTCTTATTTATTTGGTGTGTGAATAGTATTCACTATCTTATTTTGGTGAAACTATTCATTCACCAAACTAAAATCATTATTTTGGTGAGGCTATTAGAGTTTTTTTTTTTTGTTTTTTTTGTTTTTTTTAGCGATTTGGCTCACTAAAATAACTAAAAACTAGTTTACTGAGGCTACAAAGAATGCTAGGGAGGCCGCAAAGAACTAATTCCGCCAACCTCCCAATTTAATAGCATTTTACAGTTAAAATATTCTCATTTTTTTATATTTCTTTCTTCAAGATATTTATTTCCAAAGGCAATATCTTGAAGAACAACGCTGTCACGCACAGATTTTTAAATTTCCAAAGGCAATATCTCGAAGAACAACGCTGTCACGCACAGATATTTCTTTCTTCAAGATATTTAAATTTCTAGATGCTGTTGTGTATGTGTATGGTAACTTTAACAATGCCGAAACTTAATACATATGTATGGTAACAAAAAAAAATCCTTACCTAATACATATGTATGATAAACTTTAATATTTATATGATTATTTATTTTGTTGTTAAATGTTTATAAACTTTGATTGTCTCTTACAACGTCAAGATTTAACCTGAAAATTTTAGGTTCATGAATAAACTTTAGGTTTATGAATTGATTGATTTAACTTGTTGAGAGCTTCAATTTAGATGCGATATGATTTTGTACTTCTAAGAGGCCGTAAAGTGCAGTTCTAGACACTTTTTTTTTTTTTTTGTATTTCTGTCTTTTTGATATATATATATATATAGTGACGACATGTTACATTTCTAATATATTAATTTGTGAACATATTTATGAACTTTTATAAATATTTTTTTGTGATGCATATATTATGTGAATTACCAAATTTTTAGGGTAAAGAAAATTTTAGGATACCAAAAAAATTTTAGCGGATCTCCTAGTAAGAATTGTCTGGCTTCACCACTGACCTCAAGTTCCACCTCCATGAAAAGAAAAGTAAACAAATTTACTATTTTTAATAATGTTTTATACCATATTTTTATTTTAAAATTATTCCATAATATTAATACAATGGTCTCAACGAATTTCGCTTTTATTTATTTTTTGTTTTAATAAGAATTACTCTAAAAGTTGATTAAGATTAACATGTCAATATTGAGGGATATATATAACATTTTTCTTTTATTTTTCAATAATGCTAAGTACCATAGAGACCCAAATAACCTTTAGATTTTAGTTTTTTTTTTTTTTTTATCTTTTAAACAAAAATTGATTCAATGGTTTATTATGGCTGTTACATTAATATTGTAAAATAATTGTAAATGGTAAAATATAATTTTTGGCATTACTATTTATTTTTTTTGAAAAAAAAACCAAGTTAACAAATAACTCAAATAAAAACCCGCTTAAATGTCGGCCCGCTTAGAAACTAGCTCCTAGAAGCATGAAAAGCATATGTCAAAGTCAAAGAAGTGGCGTCTTCGTTTCCGGTCAAGCATTTTTCAAAAGGCGCCCGAATGACTCTTCAACGGTAGCACCTAAAATTCCTATATATACACGCGTCATAATATTGTTCCCTCAATATCTTCCTTCTTCGGAGCAGAAAGAAAGCTGATTAGCTTTTCATGCAGAAAAAACACGTTTCACTCTTTCATCTTATTCAGATACAGAGTTTGAAATCATTGGTTTGTTCGCCTCCGTATTGGGAAACAAATTCCCGGGTTTTGGCGGGTTTTTGCAGTTTTTGCCAGACCAGTCTTTGGTTTTAGCTATAAGCTAGGCTTTGAGATGTTATAAATATTCGAGTAGATTCTGAAGAAATATTTCTGGGTTTTAGTTGGTTCTAGCTGTTTTAGCAAAAGTAATCTTCATCTGGGTTCTAATTGAAAAATTCTAAACAGATAAATATCACAATTTTATGCGGAATTAACGGATATTTATCAAAGCAAACAATCACCAAAATATAAACAATCACACACAAAGATTTTGGTGACGAAGAGGAAACCTTTTAGAAAACGTTCTAAAAGTAAAACCTTTCCGGGGCAGCCAAACCTAGGAAATCACTATCAAAAGATTATCCAGAGATTACAGACACTAGGAACACTTACAACCCTTTGCAAGATCTTAACTCTATAAGATCGACAAACCTCCAACTTGTCTCCTCGCTCACAATTTTCTTCAACGTGATTCTCCTTTATCGGACCCTTCCGATAGATTTCAATTAAGCACACAATCAAAACTAACAAAAATCCTCTAAGAAGAATTAATTTGGATCACAACAAAATAATCACTCAAACACAGCCTCACACGAACTCTCTGGGGGTGAAAATTCGTGCCTCTCTTTTATAATGATGTATATATATGGGTACATCAAACCCTAGACCTAGGCCCACTAAAAACATGTTTTTCGCCATAATAGGTACGGGGTGTCCAGACAGGTTAATGGGCTGTCCGGACACGGCCTTGCAGAGCAAAAATGGAGTTTCCGGACCCAGGGAAGGCCTATCCGGACCGAGCATGCAATCAGCATTCTGGAAATGCTGTCCAGCCTTGATCAACAGCTCCGATCGATGGGCGTTTGTAGTCCGATTGAGCTGAAATTTTGCAGGGGCGTTCATAACACATGAATTTACATTATGTACGGTGGAGATTGGATTCTGAGCATTCTATATGAGCCCGTAAATAGTAGCCTCGACATTTTGGAACTGAATTAAGCTAACACAAGAACTAACAAACTCCCCCTTTGGCAATTCAGTGACAAAACCAAAATACCGAGCCAATCCCATCATCTCCCCATATTTACTCCCCCTTTTTGTCACAGAATGACAAAAGGTCTTCATGTTTCCTGAAATACTTCACAAAATACATCAAGGCATATGTGTAACAAGAAAACATAAAATAAAACTCATGAAAAAAAAAATGACGTAGAATGCGATCATAAAGAAACATGAGCGAAACTCGCCCTCAATGTATGACTCAATTAACAACAAGAAACTGGAAACACAAAACATGTTTCTCCTCCTCAAAAGTCAAATGAATACACATGATATACACATCAATGACTCATGTATTGCACAATGAATATCCCAAACATGCTCTAAATATGCAAAATATACATGAGACTAGAAATGGCAAGAAATTCATATTGCTTAACCCAAGTAAAGAAAAATGTTCCATTCAACCCATGCTTGTGTGGTGTGTGTGTAAGCTATCCAAAGAGAAAAATTTTCAACTTATAAAATGAGGAGAAAGTTTCACCACCATGAGGTTTTGACAAGTATATCAAATCAAAAGTCAAACCTTATCATACTAGGGTCTAGCCACTCTCATCCTATACATTTCTCTTCGTAAAATATTTTGCACAACTTTGACACACTGAAATAAATTCCTTTTGAAATATGATCTTTTGATTTTATTTGTTTCACTATTTTGTTTATTTTTCTCTTTAAGAAAGTATTCTTAAACTTTTGGTGCTTATCACAAAAGAGAAAACATGAATTTTTAAGCCCTATGTTCAACTAGCATATGGTCAATTTAAAGAATATGACTAGTCAAAAACCTCATATGGCTACCTAACAGACCTCACAAATAAAGTGAAACAAAACCTCAATTTAAGCTTAACTGTGCACAAGAAATAAAGCATAGGAAAAATGTACCACATAAGCTCAGGCTTTAAGTAACTACAAAAACAAGTCCATTGACACAAATTTTCATCTCATGCATATTAAGAACATTCCAAGACGCAAGGAATTAAATTCATAAAAAGCAACATGAGAAATTAATGAACTATCTAGGTGCATAAGACAAAATAAAGAGAAGAAAAAAAAAACAACCAAAGTAAAATATTTTTGTCTTTTTGTTATTTTACACAAAAGAAATGCACACAAACAAAATACAATTTCAAAACAAAATAAAACAAAAATGCAATGAAAAACGAAAAACAACATGCTCTAGGATATGCAAAGATATGCAAGAAAATCAATCCTAGGCATGTGGGTGACTCACCTAACATAAGGTGAGATCATCACCACTCCCCCTCAAGGGTTGAATGGTATCATCCTTCCTAACCCAAACTTGAGAAATCTTAGGTCTAGACTTATGACTTTGCTCAAACTTATCTAGCCTAGATAGCACTTCTCTCGTCATTATGACCAAACCCTCACTTTCTTTCCTAGAATAGGAATTTTCATTTATATGCACATGAGGTTTCAAATTAAAACAGTAAGGTCAAATGTGACCCACTTTGCCACAGTGATGACATGTAGGGGCAAACCTTTGAGAAGGTAATTTCCTAGGAGGATGCACGACTCTAGGTGTAGGGTAAGATGCATGAGGCTCAATGTAGATTTTCTTACCTTTCTTATCTTGAGGAGTCGGAGCAACTACTTGCTTTTCTTCACTTGAAGATTCTTCTACTTTCACTGGTTTAACAAAAACAGTCTTTGAAGTAGAAGCACGGTTAGAAGACAAAGAAGCAGTTTTATCAAATCCTAAGCCAGATCTGTCTCTAGAATGCTTTTGAATATGCAAAATTTTATCAAGCTTTTCACTAGAGAATTTACTCAAGTGATTTCTAGAAGCAATCATATCATTTTGAAGGGATTTATTTTTAGTAATTAACACATGATTTTCAGATTTGAGAGTATTGCAAATAGCATGTGAATTACTCAAAGATTTCAACAAATTATTCCTTTCAAGCTCAAGATTCTTAAAATCCTTAACAATTTTCAAGTTAGTATTTCTAAGCAAAGAAAACTTTTCCATTAAATTGTTAAAGGAGTTTTGAAAATCATTGACCCTATTTGATTCATTATCAGAGGCAGACTGAACATCTGATTGATTAAAATCATCAGAATCATAGGATGCAACAAAAGCTATATAATTAGGAGTTTCTTCCTCACCGGTGTCACTCAAGGTAATATTGAAGGCTTTTTGGTTTTTTAGCTTATTACTCTTGAGATTTGCACAATCATTGTGAACATGACCATAGCCAGAACACTCATAACATTTTGGACCACGTGGGTCTCTTTCATTTCTTTCCTGGGTACTTCCTTTTTGTTTTCCAAATTTCTTGGAAATTCTATGTTCATTCTTATAAAATTTTCTAGCTATCAAGGCAAGTTCCTCATCATCTGGTGATTCCTCATCAGATAACTCATCAGAGTTCTTCCTAAGAGTTCTAAGGGCAAGATCCTTATTTTTCCTAGGTTGAGGCAAAGAAAACTCATAAGTCTGAAGGGCACCAACTAACTCTTTTATCCTCATGGTTTCCAAATTAGTGCATGACTCAATGGATGTTACCTTCATTCTGAATCTTTCAGGGAGTGATCTCATGACCTTTCTAATAATCTTAGTGTCAGAAACTTTCTTTCCTAGATTTATCATGGAATTTCTAATTTCACTAAGTTTACCAAAGAAATCATTAAATGTCTTATCCTCTAACATTTTAATTTCCTCAAACTTAGAAACTAACATTTGAAGTTTTGAAGCTTTAACAAGATTTGTTCCTTCATAAGTAGTTTCTAGGATCTCCCATGCATCTTTGGCACTATCACAATTTGAAATTCTGGAGAACTCATTTTGTGAAATTGCCAAGCATAGAGCATTCATAGCTTTGTCATTTGCCATACGAGTTTGTTTTTCATCATTAGACCATTCAGCTGTCCGCTTATCTGGAGCTTTAAATCCAGATTCAATGACATGCCAAACGTCTATAGATTTTAAGAAAAATCTCATACGGGACTTCCAATAGCCATAATTTGATCTACCAAAATTAGGCACAGTGTTAAGGGTTTGACACATCTTAAACAAGAAACAAAGATCACACTCAGGAATTTAATCCTTCACAGAGTGAACTCGCTCTGATACCAATTGAAAAACTCTAAACAGATAAATATCACAATTTTATGCGGAATTAACGAATATTTATCAAAGCAAACAATCACCAAAATATAAACAATCACACACAAAAATTTTGGTGACGAAGAGGAAACCTTTTAGAAAACGTTCTAAAAGTAAAACCTTTCCGGGGCAGCCAAACCCAGGAAATCACTATCAAAAGATTATCCAGAGATTACAGACACTAGCAACACTTACAACCCTTTGCAAGACCTTGACTCTATAAGATCGACAAGCCTCTAACTTGTCTCCTTGCTCACAATCTTCTTCAACGTGATTCTCCTTTATCGGACACTTCCGATAGACTTCAATTAAGCACATAATCAAAACTAACAAAAATCCTCTAAGAGGAATCAATTTGGATCACAACAAAATAATCACTTAAATACAGCCTCACATGAACTCTCTGGGTGTGAAAATTCGTGCCTCTTTTTTATAATGATGTATATATATATCAGTACATCAAACCCTAGACCTGGGCCCACTAAAAACATGTTTTTCGGCATAATAGGTACGAGGTGTCCGGACAGGTTAATGGGCTGTCCGGACACGTCGTTGCGGAGCAAAAATAGAGTTTCTGGAAATGTGGTCCGAACCCGGGGAAGGCTTGCCCGACCGGGCATGCAATCAACATTCTGGAAATGCTGTCCAGTCTTGATCAACAGCTCCGATCGAAGGGCGTTTGTGGTCGTATAGCTCCAATCCACTCCACTCCCGCAGAGGTGGTTGGGGAAACTTACTCAATGGAGTTAGGTTGTTGTGGTTGGGGTTCCCTGTGATCCACCATCTCCAGTGCGCCGGGGGAGGAGGAAGATTTTAGGGTTTAGAGATTTCTCTTGTTTTGGTGAGACTCCTTAACCCCATTGTTGTGCATGTGTTAGAATCTTCTCCCATGCTCTTTTGTTTGTTTCCCAGTTAACCTGTGTCATCCCTTTTACCTTGTTTGTGTGTGCGCGCAAGTTGGGCTTCTAACTCAAGGAGCAAGATTTCACCTCCCATTTCTTTGAATGTAGCTTAACGGGGGTAGCATTCCATAACTTCGAAGTATTTCGATAGATGAGTAATAATATAAGGAGGACTGGAGTTCTCCCAAATGCAACGTAACTTTTAAAATTACTATTGAATTTGAAATTATTATTATTAAAATTTTGATCTATTGGTGATTTTAAATGCCACATCACATTTTAGATGACTTTATAAAAACTTTAATCCTTCTTATATCATTACTCTTTCTCTAACCAAAAAAAAACATCTAAACAACAGATTCAATCATTGAAACTATGCATCCAAAGAAAATCCTTGGATGCACAATGCTGGCTCTATGGGAAGAACTCAATAACTATAGACCTATTTCTATATGCAATTGTTGCAATTGTGGTCGTATGAAGTCCATTTTTGAGCTCTATAGCCAAGAAAAAGTTCTGCAATTTTTGATGGGTCTGAATGATTCTTTTTCAACTGTTAGAGCACAGATTTTGCTAACAGACCCTCTTCCACCCATCAATAAGGTTTTTTCTCTTATTATTCAAGAGGAAAAACAAAGGGAAATAACTATCAATTCCCTTAGCCATGATACCTTTGCCCTCATGACTAGAACCCCTATCCCTAACCCTGTTGCATCTCTTATGTCCAATCCTGTTGCCTCACCCATATGCCATTCCCATGATCATGCTGCCTACATGACCAAAGCCACTTCATCAGGGCCTAGGTTTTCTAAGTAGAACTTTAAGAGGGATCGCCCCATATGCTCTCATTGTGGACTATCAGGTCATACTATTGAAAAATGTTACAAGGTTCATGGTTTTCCACCAGGGTTTAAGTTCACCCGAAGCAAACCAAATTTTTCTACATTCATCAAATCAAGTGCAGGGAACTGATTTGACTAAGGTTCAGCAGTTGAGTAATCCTCCTCTGGCCATGATCTCTGAGCAGTGTCAGCAATTGATGGAATTGCTAAAACAATACCCCATCCAATCCCCTCAATCTTTTGTTGCAAATTTAGTTGCTAGTATAGCAGGTTATCTCCAACCTCTTAATCCAAAATTTTCTGTTTTTTCTGCTTCATTTGCTAATGTTGTACCACATTTCACACAAAAACACATTTTTTGGATTATAGTTACTGGTGCAACTAACCACATGATTAGCTGTCCATCCCATTTTTACCTCTATTATTGCTATAGTTCAACACATGTAAAGTTACCAAATGGATCTATAGCTTCTGTCATACACATAGGCATTGTCAAACTTTTAGACAATCTTACATTGACTGAAGTTTTGTGTGTTCCATCTTTTACCTTCAATCTCATTTCAGCTAGCAAACTTATTAAAAATCTAAGATGTTGTCTCATCTTCTTTGCTGGATATTGTTTTATACAGAATCTGTACCATTGGAGAACGATTGGGGTGGGTAAGGAAGAAGCTGGTTTATTTGTTTATGCTGCAAGAAGACAAGGTCTCTGCTCACACCCAAGCAACATCATTTCCTTCATTTCAACAACATGCTTCCTATAATTCCATCAAACAGCCGTCACATGATGTTTGACACTATAGACTAGGGCACCCTTCCATTTCTAGAATAAGGCTATTACAAAAACATGTTCCTGAAATTTCTTGTACATCTACTAGCATTTGTTCTATTTGTCCAACGGCCAAACAACATAAACTTCCTTTTTCAATCAACACTTCTGTTTCTTTGTTACCATTTGATCTCATTCATTGTGATATTAGGGGTCCTATGGCCACCAAGTCAATAAATGGTTCTGTTTTCTGTTTTCTTTCTTACAATTGTGGATGACTATTCAAGATTTACCTGGGTTCATTTGATGCAACACAAATCTCAAACTAGTTCTATTATCAAATCGTTCATTCAAATTGTTCTCATCCACGTGTTGCATTACTTTTTTCTGACAGTCAATCTGCCTTACATATTACTGTGAATCCAGTTTTTCATGAATGGACTAAGCACATAGAGATTGATTGCCATCTCATTAGAGAGAAAATTCAATTGGAACTTATTAAAACGCTGCATGTTTCTTCTCAAGACCAGTTGGCGGATATTTTCATTAAGGGCCTTGACTTTAAGGATTTCAGCAGGCTACTCTCGAAGATGTCTGTCAAGGACATTTGTCATCCTTGAGGGGGAGTATTAAGAGAGAGTGCAGTTCCAAGAAGTTGTCTACATCCTAGTGCGTTCGAACGCAGATCGAGCGTACATTGAGTGCAATTCCAGAAAAGAACTTTTTATACACGTGAACAGTATTTCGTTGTTGTAAATTTGTTGGTGATTTGTTATAACTAGTTGGAGTTAGTTGTTAGTTGTTAAAAGCTTGTTAAACTTATAATCAAGTGTATAAATACTGCTTTGTGTATCTTGAAACAATTTGAGTTGAATATATCAGTGAATTCATTCACTCTCTCTTTTTCACTTTTTCTTGAGTTTTCTTCCCTTTTCTTGCATTCTTTTCGTTACGAATTGCAAAGTTTGACAGCCTTCATTCTTTAACTTCATTATAAGCATCCTAGAGGTTTTTTTTTGTTTCTTGGAATTTTCTCAGAGTTGGAATTGATCTTCCAGCAATTGAAGTCAGATTTGAGCACCTAAACGTTGAAGCAGAAGTTCATGTAGGAGGCAGAGCCTTGCCTTCGTTCTTTAACTTCATGATAAGCATCCTAGAGGTAACCATCTGCAAAATATACAACTTAAGTTAGTGATAAATTTTATTAATTTCTTTTAAGTGTTTTGTTGAGTTGTTCTTGAATTTGCTTTTTTTTTTTTCTTTACTATGTATAGGGGGGTTTGAATTATCTGCACATTCTTTCAAATCAAAAGAAGCACATAACCATCCTTAAAGATGTTAGTGGACTCATCAAGCCTTGCAGGTGAGAAAATATGCTCAGCTGTTATCTTGAATTGGATTCTGAATATCTAGAATGAATTTCTGGGCAATCAAATTTCTAATTTGATGCATGTGTAATTGGTAGAATGACATTGCTATTGGGTCCTCCAAGTTCTGGGAAGACAACACTCTTGCTGGCTATGGCTGGAAAGCTTGACCCGACTCTAAAGGTGAAAATAATATTATTTCCGCTTCATTCTTCCTTGAATTGTCAATTCTTAGCTCTAATTAAGCTCTTTAATCTCATCCCTAATTCAAAAAAATCAAAACTTCTCCTACAGTGTTCAGGGAGGGTGACTTATAATGGCCACGGCATGAATGAATTTGTACCCTAGAGAACTGCTGCCTATATCAGTCAATATGACCTCCATATTGGGGAAATGACTGTAAGGGAAACCTTGGCCTTCTCTGCGAGGTGCCTCACACGAACTTTATGGGGGTGAAAATTCGTGCCTCTCTCATTTATAATGATGTATATATATCAGTACATCAAACCCTAGACCTAGGCCCACTAAAAACATGTTTTCGGCATAGTAGGTACGGGGTGTCCGGACAGGTTAATGGGCTGTCCGAACACGGCCTTGCAGAGCAAAAATAGAGTTTTTGGAAATGTGGTCTGGACCCAGGAAAGGCCTGTCCTGACCGAACATGCAATCAGCATTTTGGAAATGTTGTCCAGTGTTGATCAACAGCTCCGATCGATTGGTGTTTGTGGTCCGATTGAGTTGAAATTTTGCAGGGACATTCATAACACATGAATCTACATTATGAATGGTGGATATTGGATTCTAAGTATTCTATATCAGTGTTTGAGCCGGTGAACAGTAGCCTCTGCATTTTGGAACTGAATTATGCCAACACAAGAACTAACAAACTCCCCCTTTGGCAATTCAGTGACAAAACCAAAATGCCGAGCCAATCCCATCACCTCCCCATATTTACTCCCCCTTTTTGTCACAGAATGACAAAATTTCTTCATGTTTTTGGAAATACCTCACAAAATACATCAAGGTATATGTGGAACACGAAGACATAAATAAAACTCATGAAAAAAAATGACGTAGAATGCGTGATCATAAAGAAACATTAGCAAAACTCCCCCTCAATGTATGACTCAATTAACAACAAGAAAATGGAAATGCAAAACATGTTTCTCCCCCTCAAAAGTCAAATGAACACACATGATAATGAATCAAATCGGGTTAATGATCTTCGAAACTCCTTTAACAATTTAAGGGAAAAGTTTTCTATGCTTAGAAATACTAACTTGAAAATTGTTAAGGATTTTAAGAATCTTGAGCTTGAAAGAAATAATTTGTTGAAATCTTTGAGTAATTCACTTGCTGTTTGCAATACTCTCAAATCTAAAAATCATGTGTTAATTACTAAAAATAAATCCCTTCAAAATGATCTGATTGCATCTAGAAATCACTTGAGTAAATTCTCTAGTGAAAAGCTTGATAAAATTTTGCATAATCAAAAGCATTCTAGCGACAGATCTGGCTTAGGATTTGATAAAATTTCTTCTTTATCTTCTAACTGTGCTTCTACTTCAAAGACTGTTTTTGTTAAACTAGTGAAAGTAAAAGAATCTTCAAGTGAAGAAAAGCAAGTAGTTGCTCCGACTCCTCAAGGTAAGAAAGGTAAGAAAATCTACATTGGGCCTTATGCATCTTACCCTACACCTAGAGTCGTGCATCCTCCTAGGAAATTACCTTCTCAAAGGTTTGTCCCTACATGTCATCACTGTGGCAAAGTGGGTCACATTTGACCTCACTGTTTTAATTTGAAACCTCACGTGCATGTAAATGAAAATTCCTATTCTAGGAAAGAAAGTGAGGGTTTGGTCATAATGATGAGAGAAGTGCTATCTAGGCTAGATAAGTTTGAGCAAAGTCATAAGTCTAGACCTAAGATTTCTTAAGTTTGGGTTAGGAAGGATGATACCATTCACCCTTGAGGGGGAGTACCGGAGTAGTGATGGTCTCACCTTACGTTAGGTGAGTCACCCACATGTCTAGGATTGATTTTCTTGCATATGTTTGCATATCCTAGAGCATGTTGTTTTTCGTTTTTCATTGCATTTTTGTTTTATTTTGTTTTGAAATTGTATTTTGTTTGTATGCAGTTCTTTTGTGAAAAATAACAAAAAGACAAAATATTTTACTTTGGTTGTTTTTTTTCTTCTCTTTATTTTGTCTTATGCATCTAGATAGTTCATTAATTTCTCATGTTTTTTATGAATTTAATTCCTTGCTTCTTGGAATGTTCTTAATATGCATGAGATGAAAATTTGTGTCAATGGACTTGTTTTTGTGGTTACCTAAAGCCTGAACTTATGTGGTACATTTTGTCTATGCTTTATCTCTTGTGCACAGTTAAGCTTAAATTGAGGTTTTGTTTCACTTTATTTGTGAGGTCTGTTAGGTAACCATATGAGGTTTTTGACTAGTCATATTCTTCAAATTGACCATGTGCTAATTGAACCTAGGGCTTAAAAATTCCTGCTTTCTCTTTTGTGATAAGCACCAAAATTTTAAGGACACTTTCTCAAAGAGAAAAATAAACAAAATAGTGAAACAAATAAAATCAAAAGATTATACTCCTAAAGGAATTTATTTCACTATGTCAAACTTGTGCAAAATATTTTACAAAGAGAAATGTATAGGATGAGAGTGACTAGGCACTAGTATGATAAGGTTTGACTTTTGATTTGATATACTTGTCAAAACCTCATGGTGGTGAAACTTTCTCCTCATTTTGTAAGTTGAAAATTTTTCTCTTTGGATAGCTTACACACACCACATAAGCATGAGTTGAATGAAACATTTTTCTTTACTTGGGTTAAGCAATATGAGTTTCTTGCCATTTCTAGTCTCATGTATATTTTGCATATTTAGAGCATGTTTGGGATATTCATTGTGCACACCACATAAGCTCAGGCTTTAGGTAACCACAAAAACAAGTCCATTGACACAAGTTTTCATCTCATGCATATTAAGAACATTCCAAGACGCAAGGAATTAAATTCATAAAAAGCAACATGAGAAATTAATGGACTATCTAGGTGCATAAGACAAAAGAAAGAAAAGAAAACAATCAAAGTAACATATTTTTGTCTTTTTGAAAATTTTCACAAAAGAAATGCACACGAATGAAAACAAATGCAAAACAAACAAAAATGCAATGCAAAACAAAACAGCATGCTTGAATTGAGATTACAACAGGGAAGACATGAATGTCCTTTAGCATTAAACTTTCATCACATCTTATAGGTCCCACTACAAAATAATGATTTGGTTTAATAACTACTTCTAGGTCTTCACAAGACATTACACATTCCTGAACATTTGATTAGCAAGTAGACAAAAATCTTGGTGGTCCGCACACAACATCTCATCTATAAACTTTTCAAAGATCATAATATATGAATTTCTTGAAAGATTCTTTATGAATTTGCCTCAAAACAAGAATCCCAAAACAACCATGTATACACTCTTCATACAAAAAGTGTAACAACAAAAACAATGCAATGCATAAACAATAAACCAAAAACAAAAAAAAAATGCAAAGCAAAGAAAAATAACATGCTCTAGGATATTCAAAAAGAAGCAAAACGATAAATCCTAGGCATGTTATTGACTCACCAAACTTTAGGTGAGATCACTACCACTCCCCCTCAATGGGTGAATGGTATAATCCTTCCTAACCCAAATCTTCTTGAATGAAGGTGTAGAGACGTGAACATTTTCAAACTTGTCTACTCTAGACACACCTCCCATCATCATTACCAAACCCTCATAATCTTTCCTAGAAACAGAATTTTTATTTTTATGCACATGAGGTTTCAATTTAAAATAGTTGGGTAGAATGTGACCAACTTTTCCACAATGATGACAAGTAGGGATAAACCTTTTAGGAGGTAGATTCCTAAGAGGATGGACGACTCTATATTTGGGGTAAGATACACAAGGTTCAATATGAATTTTCTTAACTTTCTTACCTTGTGAGGTCGAGGCAGTTGCTATTTTTCTTTTAACCAAAGAGTCTTCTACTTTTTATGATTTAACAAATATTATCTTGGAAGTAGAATCATTGTTAGAAGACAAAGCAACATGACAATAAAAACTTAACTCAGATTTATCACAATCAGAATTCTGAGTATGTAACATATTCTCAAGGGAATTGCTAGAGAATTTTTCCAATTGAGTTTCTGACTCTTTTAATTTATTCTCTAACAAATCAACTTTAGAACCTAAAATAGAATTTTCAGATTTTAAAAAATCAATTAAAACATGTGATTCAGACAATTTAGTAACAATAGATTCATTCACATGTTTAAGATCTTGAAACTCTCCCAAACAATTTGTGTATTGATGTCTCAAAAGAGTGAATTTTTCCAACAAATTGTTGAAGGAGTTTATAAGATCATATTCGCCTTGAGAAGTATTCATAGCAAATAGGAGCCAACAGATCTCACTCAAGAATTTAATCCAAACAGAGTGAACCCACTCTGATACCAATTGAAAAACGCTTAACCGACTCCAAAAACTTGTTTATCACAATTTATGCGGAATTAATACTATGAAGCAATAAACAATTCAATCACCCAAAATATATAAATCAATAAAGAGGCATACACAGATATTTTGGTTACGAAGAGAAAACCTTTTAGAAACCGATATAAAAGTAAAACCTCTCTAGGGCAGCCAAACCCAGGAAATCACTATCAAAAGATTATCTAGAGATTACAAACACTAGGAACACTTACAACTCTTTGCAAGACCTTGGCTCTATAAGATCGACAAGCCTACAACTCGCCTCCTTGCTCACAATCTTCTTCAACGTGATTCTCCTTTACCGGACTCTTCCAATAGACTTCTCAACCGTAGATTTATCAAAGGAATAACTAAAATACTAAGAGATTCAATTTAACGTTCACTACATATGATCTCTCTTAGCACAGCCTCCGACGAACTCTCTGGGGGTGAAAATTCGGGCCTCTCTCTTCTATAATGATGTATATATATCAGTACATCAAACCCTAGACCTGGGCCCACTAAAAACATGTTTTTGGGCATAATAGGTACGAGGTGTCCGGACAAGGCCTTATGGAGCAAAAATAGAGTTTCTAGAAATGCTGTCCAGTCTTGATCAACAGCTCCGATCGATGAGCGTTTGTGGTCCGATTGAGCTGAAATTTTGTAGGGACATTCATAACACATGAATATACATTATGAACAGTGGAGATTGGATTCTGAGCATTCTATACCAGTGTTTGAGCCCGTGAACAGTTGCCTCTGCATTTTGGAATTGAATTAAGCCAACACAAGAACTAACAATCTCCACCCTTTTCACCTTGGGCCTTATTAATATAGGAGCTTTTGAGTTGATGATGTGCAACTTATGTGCAGCATTTGGGAAGTCACAGACCGTAAAGTCAGATGAACCAGAAAGCAATGAACAAGGGCAGAAGACCGGAGATGGTATACAGTTAACACATAGAGGAAACAACTCAAGTCATCAAGGGTCCTCATCTGTAAGGACAGAAATTGAGGGCAGTCATAATGGGAAAAGCGGGATGGTTCTTCCTTTCGATCAACATTCAATCACCTTTGATTAGTAATATATTCCGTTGACATGCCACAGGTAACATAAAGCATAAATATTTGGAACTGAAAATGTTTCTTGAATTTACTTGCATTAGTATTGTCCAGAAACTTGAGACCTACTGGTTTCTATTCGACTTGCAGGAAATGAAGAGCCAGGGTGTCCTCGAGGATAAATTGGTGCTTCTGAAGGGTGTGAGTGGTGCTTTCAGGCCAGGTGTTCTCACAGCTCTGATGGGTGTTAGTGGTGCTGGTAAAACAACTCTGATGGATGTGCTGGCCAGTAGGAAAACTGGTGGATAAATCGAAGGGAACATCACAATTTCAGGGTACCCAAAGAAGCAAGAAACGTTTGCTCGAATTTCAGGGTATTGTGAGCAAAATGACATTCATTCTCCTCATGTTACTGTGTACGAGTCTTTGCTCTACTCAGCATGGCTGCGCTTATCCTCTGAAGTTGATTTAGCAAAGAGAAAGGTTGGTATCTTAATGAAACCTCTGCTTCAGGGTTTTGCTGTTCCTTTCTTTTAGTGCAATTGACAATTTGGTTTGTGGTCATGCTGAATCTGGAAATTCTCACTCAAGTTTAGCTCGCTTGAAACTCGTAATGATAATTAAGCTCAATCAACCCACTTCGATAGTTGTAATTTTTCAGTCTTCATATTGACTTTACAAAAACTTGTTCTCAGAAGCTAAGCATGATCTGAAAATAAAAAAATGTTTGAATTTTTCATAAAGAGATTGAATGCCACTAGTTCCTCTACCATAGATCTAGATTAATGGTTGTGACAAATGGTTTCAGATGTTCATTGAGGAAGCCATGGAGCTTGTGGCGCTGAAACCATTGAGGCATGCACTTGTTGGGTTGCCTGGTGTGAATGGTCTCTCTACCGAGCAGCGCAAGAGGCTCACTATTGCAGTTGAGCTTGTGGCAAACCCCTCCATAATATTCATGGATGAGCCAACTTCGGGTCTAGATGAACAGTGAGGAACACAGTGGACACAGGAAGAACAGTTGTGTGCACCATCCATCAGCCAAGCATTGACATATTTGAAGCTTTTGATGAGGTGAGAAATATAAATTATCAACAGATTAGGAGAGCATTCATTCGTTCTTTCGTAGATTTGAGCTTGATATTTAAAACGTGTATCTGCAGCTTTTCCTAATGAAAAGTGGAGGACAAGAGATATATGTTGGGCCATTGGGTCGCCACTCTTCCGATCTTATCAAGTATTTTGAGGTAGGTCGCTATGAGAAAACAGAAATACAGACATCCAATAACCTTATTTCTAGATGGCTATAATCCTGCAACTTGGATGTTGGAAGTTACAGCTGCTGGCATGGGGAAGAGATGGCTTTGGGCGTTGATTTTACTAATGTGTATAAGAACTCAGACCTATACAGGTACCTTCCATGTTAAATTAACTGAATATATAATAAGACAAAAAGAAATATACCATCTTGACAATGTATATGTAATATCCTTGTCATATTGATGAACTTTAAATTTAAATCTTGAAAATTGTACTACTGTGGGGCATGTGCTTCAGGAGGAACAAAGCACTGATTAAAGAGTTGAGCAAGCCCACTCCTGGTTCAAAGGACCTCTATTTTGCAACTCAATATTCAGAGTCATTTTTCACTCAATGCATGGCTTGCCTATGGAAACAACGATGGTCCTATTGGCGCAACCCACCGTACACTGCCGTAAGATTTCTCTTCACAGTTTTCATAGCGCTGACATTTGGGACAATGTTCTGGGACCTTGGCTCCAATACGTAAGTTGTTACTCCAGGAAAACTCAAAAATGTTATGGATGCTAATGCTGTACTGCTACGGTTTAATTTTACTTTTGAATTTCAAATTGCAGCAAGAAGCAACAAGATTTGTTTAATGCCATGGGTTCCATGTATGCTGCTGTTCTCCTCCTGGGCATCCAAAATTCTTCATCCGTGCAGCCCGTTGTGGCTGTTGAACGAACTGTCTTCTACAGAGAAAGAGCTGCAGGAATGTATTCAGCCTTGGCATATGCATTTGCACAGGTAACCAGGGTCACATATATATTAAACGCTTATTCTTTTAAAGGGAATAACTTAGTATCTTAATGCAATTCCCCTCTTTCGCCCCAGGTTGTAATTGAGCTCCCATATGTCTTTGCACAAGCTGCGTTCTATGGCATCATAGTTTATGCTATGATTGGATTTGAATGGACCGTTGCCAAATTCTTTTGGTATCTATTTTTCATGTACTTCACATTGCTCTACTTCACCTTTTACGGCATGATGAGTGTAGCTGTGACACCAAACCACCATATTGCTGCCATAATATCCTCTGCGTTTTATGGATTATGGAACCTATTTTCTGGATTCATTGTCCCAAGGACCGTAAGTATATTTGCTGTTTTAATGTGATTGTTTACGGATACGCAAAACATTTACTAACTCCTTTTCGTTTTGATTAATCTACTTGGCCAACAACAGAGGATTCCTGTTTGGTGGAGATGGTACTACTGGGCATGCCCTGTATCTTGGACCTTGTATGGGTTGGTTGTTTCACAATATGGAGATATAAAGTCGGTGCTTGAGGACTCGAGTACTGGTGAAACAGTGGAAGACTTTGTGAGAAGATATTTCGGATTCAAGCATGAGTTTCTGGGAGTGGTGGCTGGTATGGTTGTCTTCTGGACCGTGCTCTTTGCATTTATCTTTGCCTTTCCCATCAAGTCCTTCAATTTCCAAAGGCGATAGAAAATCTTTTTGATTATTTTTGTAGTATGTTCTGGGATTCATGCTAACAACTAGCATATCCAACTTCTTTTATACTTATTTTTTCTCTTCCTCCAACTTCATGTATCATAAGGCACTATGAGTATATGTATTTCACATAAAAGAGAGTTGTGGGATTCTTCATTTATCACTAATTAATTAATGGGTACTTGGAGAGCTTTTGTTTCTCAGGATGTGTTCAAAATTCTTCTCATTCCAACCAACATTGCTATACAAATTGGTTTGAATGATATCAGAGGAATCTCAATCTTATACTTTTACTATTGGCACAAATACCCCTGTGTCCAAGAAATTAATTGATGTCATATAATTGTACCCAAAAAAAAAAAAACTTATTTTTCATATACTAGGTGCTCAAATTCAATTAACCCACATAGGGCTGGGCAAAAACCTGCCCAACCCGCCTTCCCGCCCCGCCTCGTGCGGGATTAGTGTTTATTTTCGCGGGTTCGAGTTGGGAATATCCAACCCGTGCAGGGCGGGGTGGGTTTCGGGTTTACTAATATTTTTTACGCGGGTACCCGCCCCGACCCGCTCCTACCCGCACTTAAGGTCATAAAACACAAAAAGAAAACCC